>NC_088406.1:72265238-72473337 GCF_034236695.1 Oncorhynchus nerka | reverse complement strand
CAACTACATTCCAACCAAAATAGAAAACCCCCCCAAAAAATCCCATTTAGTCAGTTAACATGATCAGTTAAATATGTGATGCAAAAAACAAAGTAATACGAGTTTTAAAATATCACATAAATAAAGTTGTCCTCAGGGTATTTTCATGGTCAGATATTATGAGGTATTGGTAGGCAGGTAACCTGCCCCATTAGTTCCGGAGACACTTTGAAGTCAACTCGGTGCTCTGATAGGCTATATCATCAGCGATCGCCATGGTAATTTCACATTGTGCTTCACATGAACAGTGGGGTCTTTCAGAAGGGCCAGGTCCAATGCTAATGAACCATGACATCTCTCTTATCATACGGTGGCCTGACAGACAGGCTACCAGAGAATACCCAAAGCCAAGGTCAGTAACGTATGTCCTCTTCCTCCCCTCCACTCTATTCCTGTGTTCAGGGGCCCTGGTGTGTCATCATACCACAACCCCTCACACCTTGGGGTTAACAAGCTTCTATTCTATTTTTCGCTGCATGGGATGATATTTGATAAGGTTTAGAATATCATCATACAAAGCTGTTGATGTTTAATGCAGCAGAAAACACTTGACAACATATGCACAAGGAAAACCAAGGCACAAAGAAAACCTTGAAGTGTTGTTCCCAAGACATCCTGTACAGTGAAAGACTTTCCACGTTAAATTGTTTTATCCCTCATCAATTTACACACAACACCCCATAATGACAAAGCAAGAACAGGGTTTTAGATTGCTTTTGCAAATGTATATATAAAGAAACGTAAATATCACATTGACATAAGTATTCAGACCCTTTACTCAGTACTTGTTGAAGCACCTTTGGCAGCGATGACAGCCTGGAGTCTTCTTGGGTGTGACGCTACAAATTCAATCAATCAAATGAAATGTTATTAGTTACATGCGCCGAATACAACAGGTATTACCTTACAGTAAAATGCTTACTTACTTATAACCAACAATGCAGTTTAAAAAAAATACAGATCAGAATAAGAAATAAAAGTAACAAGTAATTAAAGAGCAGCAGTAAAATAACAATAGTGTGAATTTGATTTTTACCTTTATTTAACTAGGCAAGTCAGTTCAGAACAAATTCTTATTTTCAATGATGGCCTAGGAACAGTGGGTTAACTGCCTGTTCAGGGGCAGAACGACAGATTTGTACCTTGTCAGCTCAGGGGTTTGAACTTGCAAACTTCTGGTTACTAGTCTAACACTCTAACCACTAGGCTACCCTGCCGCCCCAATTTGATATATATAGGGGGGATACCGGTACAGAGTCAATGTGCGGGGACACTGGTTAGTTGAGGGAAAATGTACATGTAGGTAGAGTTATTAAAGTGACTATGCATAGATTATAACAACAGCAGTGTAAAAGAGGGGGAAAGGTGGGGCCTAGGCACACCTGTATTTGGGGAGTTTCTCCATTCTACTCTGCAGATCCTCTCAAGCTCTGTCAAGTTGGACGGGGAGCGTCGCTGCACAGCTATTTTCAGGTCTCTCCAGAGATGTTCGATTGGGTTCAAGTTCGGGCTCTCGCTGGGCCATTCAAGGACATTCAGAGACTTGTCCCGAAGTCACTCCTGCGTTGTCTTGTCTGTGTGCTTAGGGTCGTTTTCCTGGTGGAAGGTGAACCTTCGCCCCAGTCTGAGTTCCTGAGCGCTCTGGAGCAGTTTTGATTTATTTTATCAAGGACCTCTGTACTTTGCTCCGTTCATCTTTCCCTCAATCTTGACTAGTCTCCCAGTAGCTCCCGCTGATAAATATCGCTACAGCATGATGCTGCCACCACCATGCTTCACCGTAGGGATGGAGCCAGGTTTCCTCCAGACTTGACACTTGGCATTCAGGCCAAAGAGTTCAATCTTGGTTTCATCAGACCAGATTAGGTGATCTTTTTTTAGGTGCCTTTTGGCAAACTCCAAGAGGGCTCTCATGTGCCTTTTACTGAGGATGTCCTGGCCACTCTACCATAAAGGCCTGATTGGTAGAGTGCTGCAGAGATGGTTGTCCTTCTGGAAGGTTCTCCCATCTCCACAGAGGAACTCTGGAGATCTGTCAGAGCGACCATCGGGTTCTTGGACACCTGCCTGACCAAGGCCATCTCCCCCGATTGCTCAGTTTGGCCGGATGGCCAGCTCTAGGAAGAGTATCGGTGGTTCCAAACTTCTTCCGAATAAGAATGATGGCCACTGTGTTCTTGGGGACCTTCAAAGCTGCAGACATGTTTTGGTACCCTTCTCCTAGATATGTGCCTCGACACAATCCTGTCTCGGAGCTCTATGGACAATTCCTTCTACCTCATGGCTTGGTTTTTGCAATTTAATTTACCACAGGTGGACTCTAATCAAGTTGTAGGAACATCTCAAGGATGATCAATGGAAACAGGATGCACCTGAGCTCAATTTCGAGTCTCATAGGGTCTAAATTGTTTTATTTTTTAATACATTTGGAACAATGTCTAAATATCTGTTTTCTCTTCGTCATTATGGGGTATTGTGTGTAGATTGATGAGGAAAAACATTTATTTAATCCATTTTAGAATAAGTTTGTAATGTAACAAAATGTTGAATAAAGGAAGGAGTCTGCAAAAGTTTCTGAATGCACTGCATGTAGTCCTCCATATGACCCCTGTGGAATATAACATGGATTTTATTGGTAACATGAGCCATGTTTTAACATTATCCTTCATCCCTGGGAAATAGACATGGACAACAGTAGAGATTGGAGGATCAGTTTACAAAACGGATGTTCAGCCTCTTAGTCCACTCAAACAGTACACATTGACCTAACTTAACATCAACACTCGCTTGAACAAAATACATTTTCAAATGCAACTGTTAACAGCAAAACAAAATGGCACCAGGTTTACAGGCCTACAGGGCAAATATTGAACGCTTCAATAAGTTAAACAATGTGACATGTGTGACCTGGTCATGTGGCGGTTTATGATCTGTTCAAGGGGTTGATGCCCTTTAGGGTCAGGTCTCTGGGACACTCCGGCACCAAACTCCTCTCGGTCACACACTGAGAACCACCCAGCACCTGGCATCAGCTGGCCTAGCAGGACAGGTGGGGTGACAGTGACCCTGGGACACTGGCCTAACAAACCCCTTCCTTTAATGACACTAGACTAGAAACAGCTTATTTTACAATCAGACAGATACAGTAAGCAAAAAGCCATTTCAATCAATCAGTCAATCAATCTATAAATTACAATAACCAGTCCTAGACCCCAAAGTCCAAGCAGAAGCAGAACCAAAGTATCCAGGATAAACTCCCAAGTATGAAGAACCCTAGAGAGGAACCAGGCTTTCCATATGTGAATGAGTAAATATCATATTTATGATTCTTGTCATAATTGTTTATAGCTAGGCTATATTACTGATGATTGGAAGTGACCTGCAGAATTCGATAGACCATGTCTCTACTGTAGTTGAAAAAGCACTGGATGACCTTTCCTATAAATGATTAGTAGAACGTCCAAATATATCCTTTGCGGTGGGCTGTCACTGGCATCAGATTTAAAGCCATGCAATGATGGAAACCCCCCTCCGAGGCCCGTCCTCCCTGGATATGGAGAGATGGAGAGGAGTTGACGCGACACATGATCTAGGCATCTATGCCAGCAGCCAAGTCTTCAGCATTCTCACGTCAATGTCTTAGATTTTTTATGATTATTATATTTTTCATCTAAACCATGATTGGACGACAGTAAGCCTGAGGGTTCGCTGGGTTCTCATGACGGTGGGTCACGATGACACAGCATGACACAGAGAGGCGTGTTGCGGTCAGATTGGGAATCCAGGGAGAATGTGAGAATGCACCCTCGGTATGGCGCGGCGCAAGGTCACGTTAAGATAAATATACTTAGTGACCTTTTATAGAGTAACATACGTGTATGATAGCTATTAAGCTATAATCATGATGACGTTGGTCCACACAGTTTCAATTTTAAAAAACGCAAGTCTTCTATACTTCTTTCTCTTTTATCATGATTACCAAGTATAGTCAAGGAGAATAAGGAATGATTATTGCAGAAACCCAAACTTACTGTTCTAGAAATGTAAGTGTAGCAATAATTTATCATTCATTCAATCTACCACAGCTGGTACAAATGAAAAACAGTTTCAAGTGATTAATATGGCTCTTCTGTCACTGAATCACTTTCTGGTGAAATGGGCTCAATCTATAAATCTCTTTAATACGGATAGGATGCACTGGTCATAAATCTTTTGTACATTTTAAAAAATGTATTTTTTTTACCTTTATTTAACTAGGCAAGTCATTTAAGAACAAATTCTTATTTACAATGACGGCCCACCCCGGCCGAACCCTCCCCTAACCCAGAAGACGCTGGGCCAAATGTTCGCCGCCCTATGGGACTCCCGATCATGGCCGGTTGTGATACAGCCGGGGATCAAACCCGGGTCTTAGAACTCTGCGCCACTCGGTCCCCCCCGGGATGAGATTTTTATAAGGGGGCCCATTGAACAACGCATGGGTGGGTGAACTCTGGGTGTGCTGCTGAACTTATACCTTAAATAATGCAGATAAAAATAAAAGTCTGTACTGTTTCTGGAGATGCTGACGCGTTTCGGACAACACTGCATGGTACTTAGCAACCTCCTCCCGTGACAAACGCCCCTTAACGTGTGCCGAATACCCAGCATGGCATGCATTCTGCATCTAGGTCCTTTCATTACATCTCCTAAATAAGTCCTGCATTACCTCCGCTCGTCTGGACAGTTATAGGAATGGAAAGGTGGGTGTGTCCGAATGGTGTAACTATAGAAACAAACAAACCAAGCTTTTTATATAACTGTATAACCCCAATGGTTATTTACTTTATTTCTACGGTTTAAGAAACTATTTCTGTTTCGCTCCAAGCAGGATAGTGTTTCCTCTCTAGTTGTCATCCAACCCAGGCAGTACTGTAGTTCATTATGGACCATTAAATTGTTCCAGGGGTTAAATGCTAAGTAGAAAATGCTAGCAGTGACTGCCAAAAGAGTTGCGCTGAGTATATGTGCTGCCTGTGTATGCTGCTAATAAGGGTCATTAGCCTAGGATTAGCCTAGCATTAGCACAAGCCTAGCATTAGCCTAGAGATAGCATTAGCCATAGCTGTTGAGTCACAGTACAGTAACAGTATATAACACATGGCATAGTGCTGACTGACTCATTAGCTTGACTGTACTGTATCAATGGCCTAGTTGTGTGAGGTTTACCTTCTCTGTTCCCATGCTCTTAATGATGGCCTTTGGTAAACAGAGAGAGGTTGGGCAGGGGCCAGGGTATTCAGCTCCTGCTGCTGCCAGGTCTCACTTCACCATCCTGGGGACAGGCACACGATGACAGACCCTTAATGACCCATGATGGATGGAGAACAAAGCCGAAGTGTATTCTCAAATCCCCCTCTTTCCTCCCTAGAAGAGATTGGGAATTCCTACTGTCTATGTCATGCTTGACTTTTGCAGCAGTTGTTCGTTCCACTAAGGTGAAGTCAAATTGAGGTCCAGGCAGAAGCTTACATGACTCATGCTTTCCGGTAATGTATATTTTCCCCATGTTCCACATTTTCCCATTACAACCATCGAGAGTTTAGGACTTTAAGGTTCTATCTGCATTTTAGTCCAAATTGAATTATTGCCATAGCCTTGTTCTGTTCAATGTTCTCTGCCTATATAGTACTCTAAATACCCCAATTCATGTTGTTAAGTTCCAAAGAATACAAGATACAAATCACTGACACCATTCAAGCCAATGAGGGTTCGGTACTTTAAATCCAATTATCTCAGAATCGTCTACATGTACGCTACGGTCACAAGACGCAGGCCTCCTTACAGTCCCTTGAATTTCTAAGAAAACAGCTGGAGGCAGGGCTTTATAGAGCTCCATTGCCTATCCATGTGAAAGATGCAGACTAGGTCTCAACCTTTAAGTCTTTATTGAAGACGCATCTGTTCAGTAGGTCCTATGATTGAGTGTAGTCTGGCTCAGGAGTTTGAAGGTGAACAGAAAGGCACTGGAGCGACTACTGCCCCTTGCTGTCTCTGCCTGGCCGGTTCCCCTCTCTCACTGGCTTACTGGTGCTCTTCCATGCTGTCCCTAGGAGGGGTGGGTCACTTGAGTGAGTTGAGTCACTGACGTGATCTTCCTGTCCGGGTTGGCGCCCCCCTTGGGTTCGTGCCGTGGGCGACATCTTCATGGGCTGTACTCGGCCTTGTCTCAGGGTAGTAAGTTGGTGGTTGAAGATATCTCTCTATTGGTATGGGGGCTGTACTTTTGCAAAGTGCTTGGGGTTATATCCTGCCTAGTTGGCCCTTTCCAGGGGTATCGTCAGACGGGGCCACAGTGTCTCCCGACCCCTCCTGTGTCAGCCTCCAGTATTTATGCTGCAATACTTTGTGCGGGGGGCTAGGGTCAGTCTGTTTTATCTCCTGTCTTATCCGGTGTCCTGTGTTAATTTAAGAATGCTCCCTCTAATTCTCTCTCTCTCTTTTTCTATCTTTCTCCTTCTCTCTCTCTTTCTCTCTGAGGACCTAAGCCCAAGGACCATGCATCAAGACTACCTGGCCTGATGACTCCTTGCTGTCCCCAGTCCACCTGATCGTGCTGCTGCTCCAGTTTCAACTGTTCTGCCTGCAGCTATGGAACCCTGACGTGTTCACCAGACGTGCTACTTTGTCCAGGACCTGCTGTTTTGGACTCTCTCTCTCTACCGAACCTGCTGTCTCTAACTCTGAATGATCGGCTATGAAAAGCTAAGTGACATTTACTCCTGAGGTGCTGACCTGTTGCACCCTCTACAACCACTGTGATTATTATTATCTGACTCTGCTGGTCATCTATGAACATTTGAACATCTTGGCCGTGTACTGTTATAATTTCCACCCAGCACAGCCAGAAAAGGACTGGCCACCCCTTAGAGCCTGGTTCCTCTCTAGGTTTCTTACTCGGTTCCGACCTTTCTAGGGACCTTTTCCTAGCCACTGTGCTTCTACATCTGCATTGCTTGCTGTTCGGGGTTTTAGGCTGGGTTTCTGTGTAGCACTTTGTGACATTGGCTGATGTAAAAAGGGCTTTATAAATACATTTGATTGATTGATAATCCCAAGTGCTCACATAATTTTGTCTTTATCTTCCATGAATTTGATTTACAGAAGTCCCTAACAAATGACTAGTCATGCATATACATTGCCAAACATCTATCATGTACACTGAGTACACCAAACATTAGGAACACCTCCCTAATATTGAGTTGGGATATTAAGAGTAACCTGGCAAAGAATATAAAGAAAAATCATTTAATTATATAATCTACATTCATGTGGAAAAAAAGGTGCTATCTGGAACCTAAAAGGGTTCTCCAGCTGTCCCCATAGGATAACCCTTTTTGGTTCAAGGTAGAACCCTTTTAGGTTCCATATAGACCCTTTCCACAGAGGGTTCTGACACCCAAAAGGTTTCTACCTGGATCCAAAAAGGCTTCTCCTATGGGGACAGCCGGAGAACCCATTTGGAACCCTTTTTTTCTAAGAGTGTAGGCTACCATATCAGGACATAAACATTTGTTTTACTTTAGCGTTATATATGTCAGTAAATTCCTAGCCATGTCCATGACACCACTTACTTCTGCGTACTGCTGTGTGCTGAAGCACCACCACTTCGTCGTGTAGGTTGTCTGGTCATATCTGTCACACTGTGTTCACGCCGTGTTTAAAAACATTCTTTGCATTCTCAACAAGTCTGTACATTTTTATAGCACTTGAACATCTCATAACCTCTACATCATGGTGTTGATGAATGGGTTGTTACAGCTGCACGGGACAGTTGTGGACATGCATCCCTGTAGGCCAATGTCAGTAGTGAAGGGGAGTAACGTTACTTGTAGAGGACATACTGTTATTTTACTAGGCTGCGCCATCAAAGCTGCTGTGCTAACAGACGACAAATTATAGTGTCAATGCATTCTGGCTGTTTGTGACAGATGCTGCCTTTACACAGGCATCCCAATACTGATTTGTGTTTCACTGATTGGTCTTTTGACCAATCAGATTAGTTCTGAAAAAGATCTGATGTGAAAAGATCTGAGGTGATTTGTAAATGACCAATTAACAGCCCTAATCACCCACAGTTTTGCACTCAAATGAGCAAGCTTAGTCAGGACTGTTAATAAGTGTGAAGCAGATGCTGAGGTGGAGGATCTGACAGTGAGGAGACAGACAGGATGTTCTGGTGCTCACCACTCAGAGGCTTTTATTTACAATATTGAACAGGTGCAGGACAAAAATATACGTTGTACAGAAAATAACAAACAGGACGTTGACAAAGACTTGAAAAAAATAAAATATCAAAGATATTCTCAGTAAAAACTATTCAGGCAACAACTATTTGCCCATAACAAAACTCAGGTATGGCTCTACTCTAGCCAACCTGCTACCTGCCCAGCCTGCACTCTCATAGGCAAAGGAAAATTGAGCACCTAAGTACTCTTTAAAGAGTCTTTCTCAAACCAATCATTTGTTTCAGTGTCATTGTCTATAAGTCACAGACAATAAGGCAATGGCAAATACTCAGCACCTTCATACTTCACACTAAATTCAGTCGCCTCATACTTAGATCTTGTCATAGAAAATCCTACTTCAGTGAACCTATGGGTCCTGGCACTTCTAGTGGAAAACCTGGAACTGTAGGCTACATGAGGGTCAAGCCCTGCATCTTGGGGGAAGAGGGAAGGGGACAGTACAGTGGCAGTGGGGTGGAATGTTTTCTTAGTTGTGGATGGAGTGTCCTATATAGCAGAGCTGGGTCTGCAGCTGCTGTCCAGGCAAGAGCCATGCACCCTGCCGGGACGCTGTCTGCCACAGTTACAGTATATTACATAGGAATGTTACACTGTACTCTGTCGTTGAATGACCAGACTAGCCCACTTGTCCATGCTGTCCCCATTCTGTCAGGTATAAAGTTACTTTAATGGCTTACACTCGTGGGAATTGGCCTATATGGATCGGGCGAAATGAAGATGTTTCTTACGGAAGAAATATGGAAAGCGTATGTTAGACTAAATTAGACTAAAGGACAAAACAGTCAATCTGACACAAGACTGAATCCAAAAATTACAGTGTTGATTTTATGTGCATTTGACATTTACTGTACTTTCCCCCGCATTTGTTGATAACGAAATCTGAAACACTCTGGACACATTCAGTAACATAAGAATATTCATGGGACATTTGGGGTAGGTACAACATAAGACAAAAAAAAGACCCCAAAAAAGTGTTTGAGTGAGAGGACTAACTGGTTTCTTTCCCCAGGTGGCCACACACCTCTCCAAAGTAATGTCAATGCACTTTTATGACTCAAAGAAGAGTCTTTACCTATAAGTTGTTGTTTTTCAGCTCTCCTAGCTGCTGTTGAGGAACTGGAGCAAGCAGACTTGTTGAACACTGCCCTGTATTCCCAGCATCACACAAGTACTGTTGTTTACACATTCCAAAAAAGGTCCATTATGAATCCACATCTGGTCAGGTGGGCATCATTTGAAAGTGTGTTCTATTGCCAACATGACTAGCTAAGTTACAAAATGCCTTTTTTGTTGTTGAGTGCTCCAACTCCTTTTTATCTTGAATGAGTCCTCTAGGAAGTTTTTCTTGGTAATTTTGGTGTGCATAGAATAGTCACGAGTGCATTCGGATGCTTGTTCCACGCCAAATTTCTTCACAATATGACAAAACAGGCTCATATATTTTTTTAAATTATTATACACAATTATCAACAACTTACATCTCTACATAAAACATGTCTAACAAAAACAAAACACAGGTATAAACAAGAAAAAACTAAATACATTAAAATTAAAAATATATATATATTAAAGTGCAATTGTATTCACTGAAAAAAATGGCATTATAATGATTCAGTAAGATGTTATTCTTTGTTATTCACTATGGATAATGTCTCAACAAGATGATTAAATTCAATCAAAATTATTTGTCATTTTTGTTTGTGTATAAAGTATTTGGCAACAAGAATTTTTAAAAATCACTATCATTTCAATGGTCTTGTTATCTTTGCAATAGTAACATATTATATCCTTCTTGTTAAAAACACGAGTAGTGTTCAAAACGGTAAATACATGGTAAATACGTATTCAGCAAGGTTTCCCCAAAAATCAGAAAACGCAGATATCATCAATAGATGTAGAAACGAGCTCATTCTGTTCAGAACAACCCAGGGTATGACGCCATGTCATCTTGTAACTGTACATCAAGCTTAGTGATCATAAACATTGACACTGTATAAGACATGAGTTTTATGATATGGAAGTGTGAAGTGTACATTTGGACTAACTGGTGTTTGGCTTGTATGACATCAAACCGGTATATTTATTATAATCCTAATCACCTCGTCTTTCAAAATACATGGAGTCCTCTTTATTTGCAGCATTTCCCTCACTCAGACAACACCATTTTTGTTGTTGTTGCGTGCGGTGTTCAAATTCAGAACCGCTGTCAGTCAAAACCAATACTGAACTGTGAAGTGGAGACCTTGAACTCTGACTCCATGTATAGCATGTTACTGTACAGCCATCGCGTCCAATTTAAACGCTTATCAGTGTCCAAATATGCTATTTTGAACCCGTATACACTCCTTCAAATTAGTGGATTTGGCTATTTCAGACACCCGTTGATGATAGGTGTATAAAATCGAGCACACAGTCATGCAATATTCATAAACAAACACTGGCAGTAGAATGGCCTTATTGAATAGCTCAATGACTTTCAATGTGACACCATCATAGGATGCCACCTTTCCAGTCAGTTCGTCAAATTTCAGCCCTGCTAGAGATGCCCCTGTCAACTGTAAGTGCTGTTATTGTGAAGTGGAAACTTCTAGGAGCAACAACGGCTCAACCGCGAAGTGGTAGGCCACACAAGCTCACAGAACGGGACTGCTTCGTGAAATGGATTTCCATAGGAGAGCATCCGCACACAACCCTAAGATCACCATGCGCAATGCCAAATGTTGGCTGGAGTGGTGTAAAGCTCGCTGCCATTGGACTCAGGAGCAGTGAAAACGCTTTCTCTGGAGTGATGAATCACGCTTCACCATCTGGCAGTCCGACGGACGAATCTGGGTTTGGCGGATGCCAGGAGAATGCTACCTGCCCCAATGCATAGTGCCAACTGTAAAGTTTGGTGGAGGAGGAATAATGGTAATGGGGCTGTTTTTCATGGTTTAAGCTAGGCCCCTTAGTTCCAGTGAAGGGAAATCTTAACACTACAGCATACAATGACATTCTAGACCATTTTGTGCTTCCAACTTTGTGGCAACAGTTTGGGGAAATCCCTTTCCTGTTTCAGCATGACAATGGCCCCTTTCGTAAACAGAGATCCATACAGAAATGGTTTGTCGAGATCAGCGTGAAAGAACTTAACTGGCCTGCACAGCCCTGACCTCAATCCCATCAACCACCTTTGGAACGTCGACTGTGAGCCAGGCCTTATTGCCCAACATCAATGGCCGACCGCACTAATGCTCTTGTGGCTGAAAGGAAGCAAGTCCCCGCAGCAATGTTCCAACATCTAGTGGAAATCCTTCCTAGAATAGTGGAGGCTGTTATAGCAGCAAAAGGGGGGGACGAACTCCATATTAATGCCCATGATTTTGGAATGAGATGTTCGAACGAGCAGGGGTCCACATACTTTTGGTCATGTAGTGTATGTTTAGAAGGTCCAATATACCAGATTCTGAACAGGGAGAAGTTCTAGTGGCCACCTTCTCGCCCTGATCACGTCTGATAAGCCCCCCTCCACATCCTCAGAATAGCACCCAGAAAGAGGGTCCACCATAACCCCTTTCTCTTTGCTTTCACCCTTTAACGCAAGCATCCGAATCATCCGGCCCTCCTGTAAAAATAAACAGCGTATAAATAGGGGATACCAAGAAGGATCCGAATACATTTGGATCCGGTTCAGTTCAGGGAGAGGATGGGAGGAGGAGGGTAGTATTCTGCCTCCTTTAGCTGGTTGGCGCGAGGCCCCAATGACTGTGGTCAGGTTTGAAGGGTATGAGCCTGCATTCCAGTGCCTCTCCTGCCGTCACGAACACACCACAAGGCCCAACGCAGCATTTCAGCTCTTAATGGTGGATTAAGATGTAAAAACCACCCGATTGGTCCGCTGGCTGTAGGGACTGGTGTTATCACCTGGCGTTGTCACTAGGCAGAACAGGACAGAAGCCCTGGAGACAAGCTTCATATAACACCTGGAACAGGCCCAAAAACTAGGCACTAGATGGGTGGTACTATAACTACATTACATAAGACTTTAAAAAGTATGTATGATCACGATAGTCATAAGTAAGCATTAATGCACAAGATTGTGCATTGTCAGGGAATAACTACACCTCCAGCGGTGTGAGAAGGCACACGGGCCGAAGGACTTCACCCTGAAGGAGTTGTAGCTACAATGTCCTGGTCCATCCATGTTCCAAGGCTATATTCAAGGTGATGATGAGCTAGCTATTGAACGCCAGTCCAGCTAAAAGAGCCCTGCTAGAGACTTGAGGGAGTGCTGCACTGCAGTCCCAGGAATGTGTGGCAGAGTGTCAGGGAATTCCTGTCTTTTAACGCTGTCACTTTGAAGCGAACGCATTTGCACCTGTAGCCCGTGTTTACACTTACCAAAACCTGACCGGCTGGACCGGAGGTGGGATGCTGGACAGTTGGCCGGTCAGCAAGAAGAAATGACATGTTTGAGACTATGGGAACCTTATTACAATGACAGCTATTTTAAAAAGGTTTCTTGAAATGTTTTTTTCCCCTTGAATAATCTGAGAGAAGGAAGTGTTGTCTCCACGCTTTTAGAAAAACCACAACTAGATGCTGCAGATGTTTTTTGATAGATTTATTAAAATGTACAAACAAGAGAAACAGGTGTTCTAGACAGAGCATTATTTATTGAAACGTCTTCTAGACAACTTAGCTTTTTACATTTTATTTGTGTCAAGATTTCAGACTTAAAAAATATTGTGACACACTACATTGGTATGTTTGTGAATGAGTGTGTAGAAAGAGGATAAACTATCCTTTAAAGGAAATAGTTTGCAGTTGTTGCCCATGTCCCACCTCTCCCAGCTGTTTCTCCCTAAAGACATACTTCCTATTACACCTCTCCCAGCTGTTTCTCCCTAAAGACATACTTCCTATTACACCTCTCCCAGCTGTTTCTCCCTAAAGACATATTTCCTATTACACCTCTCCCAGCTGTTTCTCCCTAAAGACATACTTCCTATTACACCTCTCCCAGCTGTTTCTCCCTAAAGACATACTTTCTATTACACCTCTCCCAGCTGTTTCTCCCTAAAGACATACTTCCTATTACACCTCTCCCAGCTGTTTCTCCCTAAAGACATACTTCCTATTACACCTCTCCCAGCTGTTTCTCCCTAAAGACATACTTCCTATTACACCTCTCCCAGCTGTTTCTCCCTAAAGACATACTTCCTATTACACCTCTCCCAGCTGTTTCTCCCTAAAGACATACTTCCTATTACACCTCTCCCAGCTGTTTCTCCCTAAAGACATACTTCCTATTACACCTCTCCCAGCTGTTTCTCCCTAAAGACATACTTTCTATTACACCTCTCCCAGCTGTTTCTTTGTCATAGCGAAGTTATATAACAGTATCACTTTAATTTCCCCTTGATCATGAACCAACACTGCTATCTTCTTAGCTAAATTGTTTATAGACAGAGAAAACATAAATTTAACCAACTAGCCTATATATATGAATTGAAAGAAATACTTTGTTTTCAGGCGTTTCCGATGAATTTCTTCAGTCTAAAGAACACAAAGAAAACAATGTGGAAGTCAGCATGAAGTCATTGGGTCACTTACGATTCAAATGATTCATTTTGTTGTGCAGAACAGTTATTCATCTGTAAAGCACTTAGCTTCAACCTTTGCTAACCCTGCTTTGTAATCGATGGAGCGTCACGATGGGGAGATCAAACTGGGCCACCTTTCAGGGCTTTTTAACTTTCTCCTCAGTTTTCTCCATCTATATTTCTACCTGGCTGGATTTTCCTGGAAAGTTGTGTCCTTAGTCATCCTGTGACACCACTATCCTGGCTCTCGTCAACTGTAACCCCCTGCCATACCTTCTGCTTTGACCATGTTCACGTGGCCTCTGACCTTTGACACCTGTGCTGAAACATCTGTTTGCGGGACAGGATACCGGACATGGGGGGAAAAAAACTATTGAATTGATTTATGATGACCCTTTTATGGATTCTTCGAACCGGTGTATGCCCCCTAGGTGTGAAGACCGTGGAGTTGAGGTGGTTCAACTCCTTAAAAAGCCATTGATGACTTCGACTAGATTAACTTTTAGGTTGACAAAAAGCTGCGTGTACAGATTTCATACATAAAACTCCTACATACCCAAATAAGAATTGAAGGCAGCTAACAGATGCTTATTGGATATCTATGGAGTGGAGTACATCACCAAATCAATGGAAACCGACCATGCTGTAGGAGTGTCTCATCCTCACAGCTCTTATATCCTGCCATTGCACTTTCAAATGTGACCCCCCGGTAATCTCAAATGCATGCAATAAAAAGGAGACCAGGTAACAGAGAACAGCTTTATGTGATTACTAAGAGGCTGATTGCATATTGCAGAGCTTATGTGATTACTAAGGGTCTGATTGCATATTGCAGGACAGGTGAGCTCTCGCACAGCTCTGGCTGGGCTAAACTGAGCTAAAGTTGAGCCATATAGGAACAGATAGGGATCTGTGTGGAGAGAACCCCCAGTTAGGCAGTTACTATAGTGAAGGAGAAACCTAGTCACTGAAAGGCTTGACATTCCACTGGGGATTTAGTGACTCTGGGGGAAATGCTACTAAGGCTAACCTGAATCCAGCGAGAGACTACCACCTCCTCAATCTGGTCTCTGAACAAGAGCTCAAATGCTGGGTTACAAAAGTAGTGATTACAATTTATTAGATTGCTCACATTGTAGTAAGGCCTAGGAGTCAAGTGTTTGAACTGTAGCGGAGGTAAGTTTCCACCTATCATTTTGTTAATGGATAGTAATAGACCAAAACCTCAGCCGGTTTTCAGTCTCATTACCTACAACCTGCATTAACCTGTTTACTACCTTCACCTTTACCCCCCTCTAAAAACAGGTGGAAACTAAGTGAAATCCGAAATCCTTTGTCCTAAACTGACTATATACCTGTTTTATTATTGCTTTATGACATCACAGAGGGAAAGTTTCAAACATGACAATTTATCACCGCTCTTTCCATCTCCTCTGGGCTTTTACAGCGTGCAGTAAAGCAGATCTGGCCTTTTTGAAACGTCCACTCGTCATCACAACGGTCTCCTCTAAACTACCTGTTCCACGCAGTTAATATTCCTACACTGCATGGTAGAATACAATAGAACTGTAATTGTCCATTTTGTCAGAAGACGTTTCCATAAAGACATTTTTGGAAACACTTTGAATGAAAGAGCAATGCATGTGTCTAAGCTAATTACCTACCTATTAGTATGAGCATGTAAAACAGCAAAATAACCAACGAGAGACAATAACTAGGGAAGCAAAACCTCTGATCTGACAGATTAACAACTGAAAGGTTAAGTGCTGAAAAGTTTAATAGCTAATCGTAATATCTTTTAGGTCAAAGCAATGCAGCGATTTACTACATATTTAGTATGCAGTTGTTAATATCAATGGGAAAGCTTGCTGAGGAAGAACACGACCGCAAGTTCATTTAAAGGTACAGTGTTTCTTCTAATAGGTTTATGTGCAATATAAACATAATGCATTACATTAACAACAACAAAAGCCAAATTCATCATAGTGAATATGCACAGCCCTGCGTCAACTCGCATGACTATTTCTCAACTAGTAACATTTCACTATCAAACATCCCCATTTTAAAACCACCATAAACACACATCAAAATGTAGCAATAGTGGCAGAAGTGTAACATACCTAAAGCGTTCATTTAAAGTAAACTGTTCTTACACCTGGAGAGTGGGGAGAAAAGTCCCCCAACTGAGATGACTAACACACTGAAAGACACAGGCATATTAAGCCGTGGTGTGACTCCTCAGTTTGGGCCTGAGGAAGGAATGTTGGAGGTTGGAGCTGATGCTTGAGGCGATACCAGCAGCTGAATGTCCATCTTTCACCAAGTCTCTGATCACAGTAGGCCCAGAGGCCCGGAGAGTAGGTTCGACCCAGGAGGAGTGGACAGGAATGCTAAAACAACCAATTTTGTTGGATGGGGACACCGGCTGAAAATACAACAAGCAGAAGATGGTGACAGGTCTATACATACTATTGAAGTCACAGACAGTATAACATTATGGGGATGGGCATTAAACTGTTATGGCTGCTGCTCCCTCCAAACAGTGTGCCTCCAGGACAGAATCTGACCACATGGGGACTGTCAATGAGATCAGAACGATGACTGGTTTGGTACTATGACGTCAGTCCATCCAGAGATAGTAAGATAGTTTGAAATACCATGCTTTCTCTTGACTGATGTAGAGATTTGGTTATGGCTCATGAGAATAGTAATGCCTTATCAGGAACTAAGACTAAATCCATCCACAGTACTTATTGATTTGTACATAGAAAGGTGACAGTATTTGTGAATGAGTGTGGAGAAGGCATCACCAGGGCCCAGTTATCCATCTAGATTTCACCTATCGGATAGGATTAAATGCATAGAAATAGAATGAATAGAACATAGTAATTATTGACTTGAATTGGGACACCCGTTCTATTAATTTAAATGGTATCCGATTGCCAAAATCCGGCTAGATAACTTTTGAAAAACTGAGCCTAGGGACTCTAGAGGAGCTGAAAGGATCAGCCACTTCCCTAATCCGGCATGCGGACTCAATTCCCCGGAGATTATCTGGATAATCCTGCCCCAGGGGAATTCTGTTCAGTAAACAAAGCCTGACATTAGTTCTGCAGACTACTAGAGACGTTCGACTAACTGCACCTCCCAACTCCCCACAAATGATTTTCTGAACTCTTAGTAGGTACTCAAAGCACTGACTGTTTGTAAAACAACTGGAAGTGACAGATGGTGTTGGTCAGAGGAACTGTAAGGGTTTTGTTCAATGGCTGGATTATTGTCCTTCATTGTTAGTCTAGGATACCAGATTTCAACTTCAGAGTATAGATACGTATAGTATAGATCTGAATTTGATCACCCTGTTGCAGGAGAACTTTCCTGCAATGCATGACATTTAAAAAGGTTTAGTAATTCCACGATGAAATTTCAGACTTGATTTTCCCTTACGAAATATGTATTTACCCCTACAAAAATGTAGATGAATTATAAACCACATTTCCTGTTGCAAACTGTCTCAAATTAAGATCCTACATCTGCAATAGACTGCCCTTTGGCCTGGTCTCCTTTGTAAAGCTCAATGGAACATCCGGATGCAATAATAGAATAGAGTAGTAGCCTCTATCTCTAGGAAAAGTGTCTGGGCAAAGTGGGCATCACAGCATGCTACCAGATCACACACACAATGTCAAGGGCTGCTGCTAGCCGCAATGAAGGTAGGTGCTATTCGGAAAACCCTGTGTCGAACAACTGGCCCCTATTTAGAGAGCTGGGTGATCCCTGATAAGCTAAACTACCAAGGTGTAAATACCATTTCCATATAGCATATCAAATTTATAGCCATATTATTTTATTGCCATTGCCTTTCTATCGTCTGCTTTCCTTTGTTGACAGACCGGTATTATTGTTATTATTATTATTATTATTATTATTATAAAGCGAAGTCAATAATGGTGTGTGTCTTACAGCACTTGGCAACCAGCGGTCTGCTAGCATGGCGGGAATACAAGAGAGAGAAGGGAAAATGTGACAGCTACGGTGGAACTCTTGGGAAGAGTCTAAAATAAAACACTCAAAAAAGGTCAGAGGTCACCGTCCTCTGACATCCATCAAAGATGGGTAAGGTAGAGGGTATGGTGAACAGTGAAATTGTAAAAGTGAGCTCTTAAGAATTATCTTCCTTTACCTGGCTTGTGTGTGTGTGTGGCATCTTTTTATTTTATAGGTGCAATATGCAGAAATCGCTCTCCCATTTCCTGGTTGCTCAAATTCTAATAGTTAGCCTAATTTTAGTTTATGTGACCAAACAAGCAATGTATAGTGTAGATAATCATTATACCATCTAAACCGCTGTGAAATATCTTATGAACATACAAAAAAATATGTTCTGTTTGTAGCTGGTGTATGAAAGAAAGTAAAATTCGCAACAACGAAAGGTAAGAATAGAAATATTGCACCTAGAACATATCTACCACTTCTTAGAGTTGAGAATGACACATTTCTATGTGAATTTTGTCGTGTCCCCCAAACAGTTACATATTGCAGCTTTAAGTGAGTGCAGGTCTAGATGTTCCTCGAGGACAATTCCCTCTAGCTCAACCTCTGCATGGACATGTCTCAGTGACCACTAAAGAATGTGGGTGTGTCTCCTAGGACACAGGGAGTACATCACTCTCCTCCTTGTGTTCAGCGTATACCCTTTAATTAGGTTGCGCTGACCTCTGACCTTTTCATTTAGCTTCCACCGCAAAGGGTCACTGAAGGTCAAGGAACCCAAGCAGGAAGTTGGACCGACCCCACCCAGCGGTTTTGTGATGTGGAGACAAGTTCAGGAAGTGAACATGTGAGATGTGTGTGGTATTATACAAACTAGATCTGACTGATCTCTGGACCAGATAGCAGTGGTAAAAGCACTGCCGATATGACTAATGGGTTGGGGCATGGTTTCAGGTCACATAAAGGAGAGATACTTCCTTTCATAAAGAGAGGCACAGTATAGTGTGTAAAAATATCACGGACCAGGGCTAGCAATAGATACTCAAATCAATGTCTCAATTATAATCCCTTGTATTCTACAGAAAGCTTATGAAGAAGGCTAATCAGTTTACTACGCAACAAGAGTTTGATAGCAATGGAAGGCTATATTTTAGGCGACTATATGAGTATGATTAAACAGCTAAACTATAATTCAAACAGAGTGAGAGAAAAAGAGAGAAAGAGAACAAGAAAGAGACAGTGGTTGGAGGAGGTTGTAGTTCCTCATTGGTTATAGATAGCTCTCAAGCATCTGTTTGACTTGACCCCATTTGTCAAGGTTTCAGCTTCTTCTACAAAGGCAAGCCATGACCACATAATGGGGCTTGCTTTCAAAACAACCTGCCTCTAAATTGTTTGGAAAGCCATGTCCTCTAGCATAGGCTACCCATGAAGGTTGACATGGTGTTAACATTGGTGGAGATCCATAAGAGTCAATGAGCCTAATGGTATCTAAACTAGCTAAGGGGTTATCTGAATTTTGTCTTTGATTGACTTGTATACTTAGGGTTGTTACAGCAAACAACTGCCACTAAATCAACTGGCTGAACTAGCAAATGTCTTTTTCACTCAGTTATTGGATTTTTCACAAGATGAATTTGACACCCAGGATGCTCTGACCTCTGCCACAGAAAGTGATAGTGTTTCAATTGCGAGCAGCTAGCTAGCTACATTCGCTACATTCCACCCACACCAGCAGCTGTGTACGGTACTGTGTGGCAGGGCTGCATCCTACCGTTTAAATATAGTAATGGTTAAATACACTAATGGTTTCACTGAGTGTTGGTAAAAAATTAAAAATTAAAAACAGGAAAAGGGCAAAGGGCTACGACCAGGTCATGACAGATGCAAAGCTAACAGGAAGCCTTGGGTGAGCCAAATGTTTATAATAGATTAATTAGCACCTGTAAGTGGCCCTCTTGTAAATTTACCCTCTTGTATTCTAAACACATTTAGATCGTCCGAAACACGCCTGACCACTAAAGCCAAAGGAAAAGACAGCTGGGTTGCAGTTGTAGGAAGTGTTTCTGTCTACCAAAAAAAGTGAATATACTCCCACATGGAATATTAATTTATTTATTTAACCTTTATTAAACTAGGCAAGTCAGTAAAGAACGAATTATAATTTACAATGACGGCCTACCAAAAGGCACAAGTCCTCCTGCGGGGACAAGGGCTGGGATTAAAAATAAAAATTGGACAAAAACACACATCACGACAAGAGAGAAAACACAGCACTACATAAAGAGAGACCTAAGACAACACAGCACGGTAGCAACACAACATGGAAGCAGGACAAAAGATGGTACAAACATTATTGGCACAGACAACAGCACAAAGGCTAAAGTAGAGACAACAATACATCACACAAAGCAGCCACAACTGTCAGTAAGAGTGTCAAAGATTGAATAAACAGTGCATCGGAAAGCATTCAGACCCCTTAACTTGTTCCACATTTGTTACTTTACAGCCTTATTCTAAAATGGATTACATTTTATCCCCTCATCAATCTACACACAATACCCCATAATGACAAAGAGAAAACAGGTTTTAGAAATGTATTAGGACAATAATTTACTTACATAAGTATTCAGACCCTTCTCTATGAGACTCAAAACTTTGCTCAGGTGCATCCTGTTTCCATTGATCATCCTTTAAAGGTTTCTACAAATTCATTTGAGTCTACCTATAGTAAACTCAATTGATTGGACATGATTTGGAAAGGCACACACCTGTCTATATAAGGTCCCACAGTTGACAGTGCACTTCAGAGCAAAAACCAAGCCATGATGTAGAAGGAATTGTCCGTAGAGCTCTGAGACAGGATTGTGTCGAGGCAGAGATCTGGGGAATGGTACCAGATCTCTTGGTACCAGACGCTTGTTGCGTCATACCTAAGAAGACATGAGGCTGTAATCGCTGCCAAAGGTGCTTCAACAAAGTACAGAGTAAAGGGTCTGCATACTTATGTAAAATGTGATATTTCCGTTATTTGAATTTTTTGCAAACATTTCTAAAAACCTGTTTTTGCTTTGTCATTATGGGGTATTGTGTGTAGATTGATGAGGACAAAAAAACAACTTAATCCATTTTAGAATAAGGCTGTAACGTAACAAAATGTGGAAAAAGTCAAGGGGTCTTTATAATTTCCGAATGCACTGTACATGTACAGTACTAGTCAAAAGTTGACACACCTACACCAACTTTTTCTTTATTCTGACTATTTTCTACATTGTAGAATAATAGTGAAGACATCAAAACTATGAAATAACACATATGGAATCGTGTAGTAACCAGAAAAGTGTTAAAAATATATAATTATTGGCATTCTCTCAACCAGCTTCACCTAGAATGCTTTTCCAACAGTCTAGAAAGAGTTCCCACATATGCTTGCCTAGTTGTTGGCTGCTTTCCCTTCACTCTGCGGTCCAACTCATCCCAAACCATCTCAATTGGGGGTGAGATCGGGTGATTGTGGAGGCCAAGTAATTTGCTGCAGCACTCCGTCACTCTCCTTCTGGTTCAAATAGCCCTTACACAACCTGGAAGTGTGTTGGGTCATTGTCCTGTTGAAAAACAAATGAAAGTCCCACTATGCACAAACCAGATGGGACGGCGTATTGCTGCAGAATGCTGTGGTAGCCTTGCTGGTTAAGTGTGTCTTGAATTCTAAGTAAACCAGAGACGGGGTCACCTGCAAAGCAACCCCCACACCATCGAACCTCCTCCTCCATGCTTCACGGTGGGAACCATATATGCAGAGATCATCCGTTCACCTACTCTACGTCTCACAAAGACACAGCGGATGTAACCAAAAATCTCACATTTTGACAGATTTCCACTGGTATAATGTCCATTGGTTGTGTTTCTTGGCCCAAGCAAATCTCTTCTTATTATTGTTGTCCTTTAGAAGTGGTTTATTTGCAGAAATTTGACCATGAAGGCCTGACTCAAGCAGCCTCCTCTGAACAGTTGATGTTGAGGTGTGTCTGTTACTTGAACTTTGTGAAGCACTTATTTGGGCTGCAATTTCTGAGGCTGGTAACTAATGAACTTATCCTCTGCAGCAGAGGTAACGCTGGGTCTTCCTTTCCTGTGGCGGTCCTCATGAGAGCCAGTTTCATCATAGCGCTTGATGGTTTTTGTGACTGCACTTGAAGAAACTTTCAAAGTTCTTGAAATGTTCCGTATTGACTGACCTTCATGTCTTATGTCTTAAAGTAATGGACTATCGTTTCTCTTTGCTTATTTAAGCGCTTGTTGCCATAATATGGACTTTTACCAAATAGGGCTATATCTGTATACCACCCCTACGTTGTCTGTCACGTTCTGACCTTTATTTCCTTTGTTTTGTATTTATTTTAGTATGGTCAGGGCGTGAGTTGGGTGGGCAGTCTGTTTGTTTTTCTATGTTTTGGGGTATTTCTATGTTTCGGCCTAGTATGGTTCTCAATCAGAGGCAGGTGTCATTAGTTGTCTCTGATTGAGAATCATACTTAGGTAGCCTGGGTTTCACTGTGTGTTTGTGGGTGATTGTTCCTGTCTCTGTGTTTTGCACCAGACAGGGCTGTTTTTGGTTTTCCACGTTTATTGTTTTGTAGTGTCCGTGTTTATCTTTGTTTATTAAACATGAATCAATATAATCACGCTGCGTTTTGGTCCGCCTCTACTTCACCTAAAGAAAACCGTTACATTGTCACAACACAACTAATTGACTCAAAGGCATTAAGAAGAAATTCCACAAATTAACAAGGCACACCTGTTAATTGAAATGCATTCCAGGTGACTACCTCATGGAGGTGGTTGAGAGAATGCCAAGAGTGTGCAAAGCTGTCATCAAGGCAAAGGGTGGCTACTTTGAAGAATCTCAAATATAAAATACATTTTGATTTGTTGAACACTTTGCTGGTTACTACATGATTTCATATGTGTTAATTCATAGTTTTGATGTCTTCACTATTATTCTACAATGTAGAAAATAGCAAAAATAAAGAAAAATCATTGAATGAGTAGGTGTCTGGTCCTGTATATGTCAATAGATCCACTGTTACAATCCGGCCTGGATCAGCACTACAAATAGAGGCAAACAAACAAGGTGTGAGGACTTACAGAGAAATCAACAATCTGTGATGGATGCAGCACAGCAACGTCAAGCACTGGAGGCTGCTGAGGGGAGGACGGCTCAAAAATAATGGCTGGAATGGAGTCAATGGAATGGTATCGAACACGTGGTTTCCATGTGGTTTATACCATTTCAATGACTTCATTCCAGCCATTACTTTGAGTCGTCCTCCCCTCAGCAGCCTCCAGTGACTTCAACGTAGGAGGGGACCCAGGCCAGTGTGTGTGTGTGTGTGAAAGAGTGTTTGCGGAGCCCAGCCAGCATAGGGCATGTCTGAAGGCCTTTAACTCATTATCTGAGCATCAAAGGGAACCTTTACTCTGCATCTCTCAACACACTTGCTGAGTAGAAACACGGAGACAGGGAGGCAATTCAAGACCTTCTGTGTTGCGCTGGTTTAAATAAGTAGGGCACAAGGAATTAAAGAAGGGGTGTACGAAATATTGAGGGTAATGGCTTTACAAAATGAGATGTGGGGTGTCATTTGACAGTGTTGTGTGATAAACAATGACTACGAAGATGCTCATTATGTGGTCTTTCAGTCAGTAATGGAATTTAGGGATTACAAGTTGACATCAGGTCAGGAATTCATGTCAAACCAGATGCATGCATTTCGTGATCAAAGAAATGTGTTTTGACAGAACATTAGCTAACAGTAACATCCAGAGGCTGTATATAACAGTATCACATTAAAAAAACTAGACGCCATTTTGTCATAGGGCTTTTGGGACCCTCGGACAGTTTAAGTACCATCAACACTGAAACCTGACTCCACGCTCTCCACCTTCAAACTTCGGTCACAGGCAGCAGTCAACCACTAACACAAACGTGTGTGTTTTAATCTCATTCAAACACAATAAGTGTTTAATCTCATGGCTATATACTGTAATAACTAGATCATTGTCAGGGTAGAGGACTACTCGTGCTATGTGAGCCACACAATATGACCTAATACTAATCTAATCTAATATAACATTAGAAATATCAGTCTGCAGATACATGCAGCTGTTGTCATACTACACAACCTGAGCTGGTCTATTGTTGAATGATTCTCAGTGTGGAGCCCTGCACAATGTCTAACTCAGTTGGTGAGCAAGGGCAGAGAGTACACTGCTTATTTAATGGTTTGGGGAATCAAGCTTGTCTGAGGCCTGAAGACTTGTGTTAGCTCCCCAAGCGAATGCTTAGGCTTTTAGCTTAGTGGGCTAACATTGTTGTGTTGTGCAGGACACAAGAGGGAAATTTGGGATTAGCTGACACCAGCTGTTTCTGTCCAGTGTGTGTGTGTAAGGGGCCTTTCCAGCCTGCCTTTCCACTAGTCCCTCCCTGTGATAAAACATCAAGCCAGTCAGGTGACATGACAGAGCCCTGTCATCTCCATCACCACATCAAAACCCACACATGCAGGAAACGCCACCCAGCAGCACCCAGCCACTGTTATTACTGAGACCAGGCCCCCTCTCACACTGCCATAGAGCCATTGGGACGTCCAAAATGGTGGTCTCAAACCCCAAAATGGAGGTCTGGTTTCTTTTTTTATTACTGGGGACAGCATTGCCACTACATAAACAAGAAAAATATTTATTTTGGAGCCGATGAATGACAAATATATCTAAGCAAAGTTAGTAGACCTGTTCATAAGCACATGAGATATAATCTGACCCTTGACCTCTGAGTCTTACACAGCCTTGCCCTGTCTTTGAACCTGTGTGTCCAATCACATCGAACGAAAACCCCTCTCGAACAATAAAATAGCCCACACTAATTACTAGCTAGGCTTGTCCACATTTTCTCCACTCTCTCTCTGGACCGAAGGTCTATTCCAGTCAAATTTAAGATAACCCCCGTGAGCTGACGGCATGAAAGCAAACCCGATTAGAAAATAACACAGCCGGCCTAACCAGCTAATTATGCTGTTTCATGAGCTGTCAGGTCATGTCCATTATCTCCCCTGGATGGGGGAGACAAGAGACCTTTCAAGTTCAGGCTTTCCAGCTTGCTCATCACTACCTAAACCAGGTGGAAGGAAGAAAGGACTGGTTGTTTCTTGCTTTTCTCTTTATGTCTCCTTCAAGGTCGATTCATTCTGTTTTCTATGCATGTAAAGCACAAAATAGACCGCTTTTGTTATTGTTTATGAGCAAGGCCCAGCTTGCCTTCCAAGAAGGGCATTTTCTCCTCATGCTAAATGTGAAATCCACCGCTGAAGCAGCTGTATCATCCAGTCATTTCCACTGTATTGGAAATATAGAGTTAATAACTACAATTCAACAGTGAGAATAATAGGCTACAGTCTTAGAAAAAAGGTGCTATCTAGAACCTAAAAGGGTTCTTCGGCTGTCCCCATATAGGACAGGGGTGTCAAACTCATTCCATGGAGGGCCTAGTGTCTGCTGGTTTTTCCTTTCAATTAAGACCTAGACAACCAGGTTGACATTAATTCATCAATTAAGTACAAAGGAGGAGCGAAAATCCTCGGCCCTCCGTGGAATGAGTTTGACACGTGCTATAAGAGAACCCTTTGAAGAACCCTTTTGTGTTCCATGTGGAATGTTTCCACAAAGGGTTTTACATGGAACTCAAAAGGGTTCTACCTGAAAACACAATGAGTTCTACCTGGAACCAAAAAGGGTTCTCCTATGGGGACAGCCAAATAACCCATTTGGAACCCATTTTTTTATGAGTGTAACTACCAAGCCTATCAGTGGGCATACTTGCTTTCCATTGCCGAAATATAAATCATGTCGCTTTAGTTGCCGTGATCCAATACCACTCCCCCAGTGTGAAACTCTAAACCATATCAATAACCTGCTGCTAGAAGGTAGCCCTGGTAGACTCAGCTCTCACTGTTTGTGTAAGTCAAACAAAAGTTCTGGAAGGCAATGGTATAGGAGCAATTACGTACCAGAATCTCCAGGAACTAAAATGTTAAACGGTGTGTATATGTGATAATATATGACTGTGACATAGGTAAATAGAAACTAGCATAAAACATGTTATTTTAACAGCTGTACTTTGCTACATTACACATGTATGATTATTAACGTCGTCATATATTATCTACGGTTAGTTATTCTCCATCTACATGGTCAACTCTGTCTCCAACGATTCTGTTAAATACATATGTAAATAAATGACATGAAATGGATCCTGGGACAGTGAGGTGCATGGGGCCTTGTGTACTGTAAAATACTCTGAACCAAGGTAGTCATTTCTTCAGAGAGTGGCTCTGTCTGGACCAATTATCCAATCCTCTAATGAACTAATTATGGCAGCCTGAAGGCAATGATTGTAATTATATACACAACCACAGCATAGCCACCTTACTTGAAGCTAGCAAGACTTTCTTTCACGTTTTCTCCTACCTTAAAGACTGAGATTGGAGACATGTCAGTCGTCTTTAAGAATGACTATGGTTACACTGCATATTTGTGTACATGCATAGTGTACACATGCATGCCTGCATTATAAAAACATAAAAATGCTCATAAAAATGTATCCATTAGTCCACTGCCTCTATTCTCCCCCTACTGACCCTCATTCCTGCTCAAACCATCCTGGAGGGGGGAGAGCGAGAGAAAGAAGAAATAAAGGAAGAGAGAGGGAGAAAAAGGGGAGACCCTGATTATTCTTCCCACCGGGATGGAGCAACGGGCTGCCTTACAAATCCCCACGCTTCTTATCCAGCCTTTCCTAAATACCCCAAAAGGACAGGTTTGTCAGTGGTGCTAGGCAGTAGCCTTCTCTTCTAATTGCACTCTCCTACATGACCAAATTCATTCTGCTGTAAATGTAGTTTTATGAGACCTAATTCATTCTGCTGTAAATTTAGTTTTATGAGGGATGGTCACTAGACATCTTTCTACATTATGTGATTCTACTATACTGTATGAGGAAATGTCAACACTACACGTCATCTTAAGGGTCACACAAAAACGCAGGCCAAGCAAAACAACTGACTGAGCGATAGAGAAAGAGGGGAGGAAGAGAGAGGTGAGAAAAAGTGAGGGACTGACAGCCCCTGATGGACGTGAGATAACAGGTATTTCTGGGGGTCTGCTTTTTTGTGAAATTCGACGCGACCTGTGACTGTTAACAAGATGCGTCTCTGCGGCGGACCTAAGATCTGGGCCTATCATCGGCTGCTAAGAGCGGTGGATTTCTCAGGTCTTCCGGGTCCAGGCCCTGTGGCGGAAGGCTTCAGAGAGAAGAGACACAGGTGCAGGGGGCTATAATTAGAACTTCCTGTCTGACTGACTGGCTAGCTGACTGGCTGAGAGGACCCAAGCTGCTGGGGTCTGTCTGAGGAATCTAGCTGGAGTGCCTGATCAAAATGAGACAAGAAGCAGAGTTATGAGCAGAACAACTGTATGAGAGAGTATGAGTGGAAATCAGAAATGCATTGTTTAGCGGCAAGTGGGCAAGGAGATCTTGAAGAGGGTTGGGAGCTGTTTGGTAGATTGTGAAAGATATTTGATGTGCAAGTTGTGGTCGTTTCCTTCTAACTGCATGACTTGTTCTTGTAGAGGCTAAACGACCTCTGTCCAATAAATAAGTTATAAAATTGCAGAGGTATAACAAATACGCCTTCATGTGTCCCTCTCACTCAACCTGGAGCCTATATAAATCCTCCCTACACCAAAAATTCTACTTTGATATATGCTGCAATATCTTATATCTGCAACTCTCCAACTCAATGGAGAGTTGAGTCCAGAGGCATCAACAACCACAAACATTCCTTCAAGGAATATATATATATATCAATGTGGATTAGCCTCGTCAAGAAGACTTAGGAAGATGGGAACCCATAATCTAATGCAGACTGATAGATAATGGCCAGCGGTACCGGTAGATTGGTGGTTATGACGTCCTATTTATACTGCAATGTTAATTCAGGGAGACCGGTTCAGTAACATATCTGGCACTTCCAGCAGAAGTCGTTTGCGGCCTGCTGACCTGGCTGGTAGGGGGGCTGATCCGTTTACTAACACCTGAGCTGGGGAAGTAGTTCAGCAGCTGCAGGGGGGAGGTTGGGGGTCCGATGGGGGCTTACCGTGGTTGCGAAGGGGCTGCAGATAAAGGAGGATCTCTTTTAGGCCGGGTTGTCCAGAGGAACCTCAGAGAAGCTGCTGGTCATGGCCCGTCCTGAGAAAGTGTGTGAGAGAGAGAAGAAAGTGTGAGAGAGAGAAGAAAGTGTGTGAGAGAGAAACAAAATAATGAGGAGACAGGGCATAGATGAAGTGATGACTGTGGGGAGTTTTAACCCTAGATCTGTGGCTACATTTCACCTGCTAATGGTTACTGAAGGATGCTTGAGTAATGGCAGCAGGCCTACAGTCAGGATACCTGCCAAAGTAGAACATTCAATACTGATGCGATGGTAGAACATGTGTTCTGAATCATATACTGTAGAACCATCTGACAGTAGTGGGACTAAACAATGGAATCCTACAGCCATCCTTACGAGTGACCCTGCAGCCACGGTTTACAAATGTTCCATGCATTTTTGGACCGCTGAACGGCTGAAAGGACAACTGGCGTTCTCTCTTGGTTTGAGCTCTGCGACATGTCTTAGTAAAGGGGAAGGGTCAAACACACACATCTGCTGCTAACCACTGCCTTTCACTTGCCATGGCTTGACCATATAGTGATGCTTTCCATTGGTTTTGACCAGACATTGAAAACTGACTCAAGTGTCCCCAGCGTTCATTTATGTTCCACTGCTGTGAGAAACGCCACTGCTATTAGAGCCCAACTGAATGTTGCTTTAGAAAACGACAGCTTGAACTAACTGTCGTGTTGAGTTGTTGGTTCAGTCTTCACCACCCAATTATAGAAGAATCCTTCACACTGAGATATGGACATAGTCTGGGAGTTGTGGTGCTATCACCATGCTGTGTTAATTACATTCTCACCCAGGAGAGGAATGTTCAAGGCATAGTAGAACACTTCTGTTCAACATTGTATCCCTGAGTCAATTACAGAGGAAGTGGATAAACCAATCTGTCTTGTTGTGTTTTCAAATGACGCAAAGAAGCGAAAAGAGAGGTGTGATTTGTTTTTGGCCAGTTTTTTTAAACAGCGAGGAACAGTTTTCAATTAACGGCATCAATAGACATAGATACCATGACGTTAGAAGAAGATGTATACAAATGTTCAACGGAAATGTGTATTCTTTACCCCAAGCCGTCAGAAAGACACACATACACACAGAGGTTGTAGCAGATATTGAACTAAACCAACCTCTTGGAGTTGTTGAAGCGATCCTGGCGGTGATGCTGGTGTTGTTGTTGTTCTTGTTGGCCTCCATTGAGGTCTTATTGGAGACAGTGTTCTCGTCATCAGTCTCCCCCGCTGGGGCCTCAGGGGCCACATCTCCAGGGGCCCCATCATCAGGTTCGTCCACAGGGCTGGCAGGAGGTGGGTAGTCAGAGATTTTTTCACTATCTACTGCAGAGAGAGTACAGAGTTTAATCATGTCAGTGTCTTAACATATTATAGTAGAATTATACACACAATATCTCTGAAGAGCTTGCCACAGAACATTTCAACACACCCATTAATGCATAAACCTGTATTTAACACATGTTCACCCAAATTCCAGCTAAGAAAGGCATATTTACCTTGCTCTGCAAGACTGTGCTTTGTCATTACCCCTAAGCATTACTATAATGATAGCATTTCCTATCTGAGTCTCCTGGCCGGCAGTGTTTCTCTTTCTGTTTCTACAAGAATGTTTCTGCTCACTTTGACTGTTGGGGGATTTCTCCTCTACTGAACCAGCTGATCCAGGCCCAGGCCTCTGGTTGGTCGCCTAATGAGGTCCTGATTACTGACCGGGCCTTGCTGGGAGAGCAGCACCACACAGCTGGTTAAGAGCTGTGGGAAAGTATGGCCGCCTCATTATTATCTTACCCAAGGTGATGGGGGGGGGACTGAGGGGGATGGTGGGGACAAGGGTACTACGAGGCTGGGGAGGGTAACACCACTGCTGTTCTGGACATATCTGCAGCATTATTCAGATCTGTAAACCACTATTTGTTAAGCACCATTGCTACCTCTTGTGAGGACAGACGCCGGGAGACCAGAAGCAAGTACAGGGAGTGAATATTTAATAGATAACAGACATGAAACAAAACACGGACAGCGTCTGGACAAGAGAAACATAACATTATTGCTGACACAAACTGCGGCTATGGAACCCTGACCTGTTCACCGGACGTGCTACCTGTCCCAGACCTGCTGTTTTCAACTCTCTAGAGACAGCAGGAGTGATAGAGATACTCTGAATGATCGGCTATGAAAAGCCAACTGACATTTACTCCTGAGGTGCTGACCTGTTGCACCCTCGACAACCACCGTGATCGTTATCATTTGACCCTGCTGGTCATCGATGAACATTTGAAAATCTTGGCCATGTTCTGTTAAAATCTCCACCCGGCACAGCCAAAAGAGGACTGGCCACCCCTCATGGTCTGGTTCCTCTCTAAGTTTCTTCCTAGGTTCTGGCCTTTCTAGGGAGTTGTTCCTAGCCACCGTGCTTCTACACCTTGCTTGCTGTTTGGGGTTTTAGGCTGGGTTTCTGTACAGCACTTTGTGACATCAGCTGATGTAAGAAGGGCTTTATAAATACATTTGATTGGATTTGATTGAATATATAGATAGGAGTCAATCAATAAAGTGATGGAGTCCAGGTGAGTCCAATGAAGCGCTGATGCCCGTAACTATGGTGACAGGTGTGCGTAATGATGGGCAGCTTGGCACCCTCGAGTGCCAGAGAGGGGGAGCGGGAGCAGGCATGACACCTCTGGCTACTGTGTGTGTGTTCATGTTTTCCTGCCTTATCAGGACCACAATGTCCTTTTCATATCCTGAATTTGTTAAAATCCTATTTTTGGCTTAAGGGTTAGGTTTCGGGACTGGGGTTAAGGTTAGGTTTAGGAAAATAGGATTTTGAACGGGAATACATTTTTACCCCTCAAAATGTCCTGAAAATGCACTCAGTGGCTGGTTGCTAAAGCTAATCCCCGTCATTAGTTCAATTTCTTCCAGGCCCCCGACACGCTAATATACTGTCCAAGGGAATGTGGGAATGGAGAGTGAGATCTGTAATTAGCCTTGATGAGAGCTAAAATCAGTCTCTGGGACCAGACTCCATAATTGAGAAAATAAAGTGTCAAGGTTGGTCGCCGGAGCAGTTGGTAGAGATTAAGGTTGTTTCAAGTCCTCCCTCACAGCTGGAGCCAAAGCTAAGAATGAGAGAGTGACAGGCAGAGGTACAAATTGAGAGTGGCTGACTAATTAGAGGCCAAGGTATTGCTCTGCATGCTAGCAAGAATGAATGATAATGTTAGGGTTTTTCATAGTTTGTCAAATATGGTTACAAATATATACAGTACCAGTCAAAAGTTTGGACACACCTACTCAATCAAGTATTTTTCTTTATTTTTTACTATTTTCTACATTGTAGAATAATAGTGGAGACATCGAAACTATGAAATAACACATGGAATCATGTAGTAACCAAAAAAGGTGTTATAAGTTTTGATTTGTTTATTATTTATATATTTGTTTATATATTTGAGATTCTTCAAAGTAGCCCTTTGCCTTGATGACAGCTTTGCACACTCTTAGCATTCTCTCAACCAGCTTCATGAGGTAGTCACCTGGAATGCATTTCAATTAACAGGTGTGCCTTAAAAGTTTATTTGTCGAATTTCTTTCCTTAATGCATTTGAGCCAATCAGTTGTGCTGTGACAAGGTAGGGGTGGTATAGAGAAGATAGCCTTATTTGGTTAAAGACCAAGTCCATGTTATGACAAGAACAGCTCAAACAAGCAAAGAGAAACGACAGTCCATCATTACTTTAAGACATTAAGGTCAGTCAATGCGGAAAATGTCAAGAACTTTGAAAGTTTCTACAAGTGCAGTCGCAAAAACCTTCAAGCGCTACGATGAAACGGGCTCCCATGAGGACCGCCACAGGAAAGGAAGACCCAGAGTTAGGATAAGTTCATTAAGAGTTACCAGCCTCAGAAATGTCCTCAGAGTTCAAGTCAGACACATCTCAAAATCAACTGTTCAGAGGAGACTGAGTGAATCAGGCCTTCATGGTCGAATTGCAATTTTTTTTTAAAACACTACTAAAAGGACAATAACAAGAAGAGATTTGCTTGGGCCAAGAAACACAAGCAATGGTCATTAGACCGGTGGAAATCTGTCCTTTGGTCTGATGAGTCCACGTGCAATTTCTGGTTCTAACTGTGTCTTTGTGAGACGCAGAGTAGGTGAACGGATGATCTCTGAATGTGTGGTTCCCACCATGAAGCATGGAAGAGGAGGTGTGATGGTGTGGGGGTGCTTTGCTGGTGACAATGCCGGTAATTTATATATAATTCAAGGCACACTTAACCAACAAGGCTACCACAGCATTTGCAGCAATACGCCAATCCCATCTGGTTTGCGCTTAGTGGGATTATCATTTGTTTTTCAACAGGACAATGACCCAACACACCTCCAGGCTGTGTAAGGGCTATTTGACCAAGAAGGAGAGTGACGGAGTGCTGCATCAGATGACCTGGCCTCCACAGTCACCCGACCGCAACCCAATTGAGATCGTTTGGGGTGAGTTGGACTGCAGAGTGAAGAAAAAGCAGCCAACAATTGCTCGGCATATGTGGGAACTCCTTCAAGACTGTTGGAAAAGCATTCCAGGTAAAGCTGGTTGAGAGAATGCCAAGAGTGTGCAAAGCTGTCATCAAGGCAAAGGGTGGCTACTTTGAATATATTTTGATTACTACATGATTCCCTGTGTGTTATTTCATAGTGTTGATGTTTTCACTATTATTCTACAATGTAGAAAATAGTACAAATAAAATAAAAACCCTTGAATGAGTAGGTGTTCTAAAACTTTTGACCAGTAGTGTGTGTGTGTGTGTGTGTGTGTGTGTGTGTGTGTGTGTGTGTGTGTGTGTGTGTGTGTGTGTGTGTGTGTGTGTGTGTGTGTGTGTGTGTGTGTGTGTGTGTGTACTTCCGCAAGCAGAGAACTCTTGAAAACAAGAATAGCAAAGTTGACCCTTTTTCTGCAGAGAACATATCTCCCTAAACAAGAGGTTCTTACAACATCATACCAAGTACATAGTAACGCAATCTAACCCTTACATCATGGTACTGAAAAACAATCCTACAAAGTGGAAGTCGACCAAATCGATCAGGACATGTAGGACATTTTGGTCAAGCAAAACCATAAAAAGGAACACAAATACATAAAGGACCGACAACAACCAAAATATTTCAAAAAAGGAGACGGACTGCACTGCAAGGATCTTGACACCCGTAAAGACCATAGAGAGGTTAAGAAATAGAGACCATGTCTAATTGTGTATCTGTGTGTCTTTGTGTGCATGTGTAATTCATTCTAAAAGAAGTTCAACTGTTCTCATTACTTCATACACATAAGATCCTTTCCATTGTGTCCATCTCAAACCCAGTCCTAGTGACAGTTGTCGATCATTTTTAACAGACTTACTTTACAGTCATGGGGCAGCAGTATGCTTTCACAACAGTGGAATTCACACCTCTCCAGGCCATGGTTTCATTTGTTTGACTTGTATCCCTTTTAGAAAGAGCACAGAAAAAAGTAAAGGTGAAAGGTCATGGCCGGGAGAACTTCAAAAGAAGCAGACGTCTGTCGCTACTGAGCTGTATCAAAACAGTAGTAACACATGATGCCAGCGCAACGTCTTGAGTTGATGATTTAAAGAAAGGAGAGGGAAAAAACTACTCGAGGTAGTTACTTTTAAAAGAGCCAATCAAAACTGACCCATTCCACAAAGTGTGACCCAGAGCAAAGAGAGAAAGACAGGCTCAGACATGTCCACAACAGTCACAAAGCCTGGGAAGACCTCTGTGAGAAATAAGAATTCAACCACTTTCAACCTAAATGAAAAGTTATGTCAAAAGGAAGGGCTATCACAGATTGAGAATAAATTAAAACAGCTAATGCTGCATGGTGTTCTCTTCTCTTACTATAACGGTTGATGTTTCCATTATTTCACTGTGTGTGTTTTATTACACAGGTGTCTGATGCCTGACATCCAGGATTCTTTAGCAGGGTTCTACAGTGCCACCATTTTTCTCGCATGTGTGGCAAAATATTTTGCTGTGCGACCTGGACTTGTCATTTAGGAACACCAGTGCACATATAAAAAAAAATATCATTCAAGCTTTATATATTTCTCATTGTGCTCCTAAATGTTCTTGCGTGAGCTCGCCTAGATTTTTCAACATAGGTGCACACGTGCTCTTACTAAAAAAAAAAGTCATCCCTATTTAAAGATGTTTACTGTGCAGATAAGATGGGGTTGAGGACAATACACTTGTTTGACAAGATAGCACTCTGGTAAAAGAGGATATGGTCATCCACAACCAGCTGAGCAGCATATTAGAGCTATGGGATTTTCTGACACAAAACCTGTCACTATTTTGAAATGTCCTCTGTTTAAAGCACTGAGACCAATAGACCACAGTATAAAAGGTAATGTCTTATAACACAAGAACATATTAAAGGTTACATATCAATCAGAGACCAATGAACAACTCCCTCTGTGCTTTGACTCTCCTGTTCATTCTCTAGGGTTTTGTTTCCATCCAGTGGCGGACGTTGGTACGGCACCTCACCACAAAGATGACATTACACAGAGTAGGTTGGGTGCTGTCATTCAATGGCGCAAGACGGGACATTCCATTTTCTAGTGTCTCTTATATTACATTCAACAGATTGAAAGCACTGAAAAGCTAATCATTTGACGTTTTGTAAAGGTCCCAAATGCGTAAACCCTTCCTATCTGGCAGGCAAGCTCGGTCAAATGCTTAATGCTTAACGTTTTGGCAAGAAAACTAATACTGTTTGAACCCAGGTCTGCTGCATAGAGGTCAGTCTCCCCCTTATCTGGAGGTTATCACACTGAGATCAGACTGAAGTCACACACAGACATACACATGTCATACAGTCTATTCTCGCATATCAACCTCCATGAGTCATGCGGCTCTGTTATTCAAAGTATGATCTGACACCAAGCAGAGTTAGCCTGGGGAGTGAGAAAACATTTTACAAATCAAACGTGTTGGATGGATGGTGACCATGGTGTCACAAAGGAGTGGGCAATGAGAGCTGACCCACTAGGCAGTTCAACATCTAGTTTTGATTTACAGTGCATTTGGTTGAGTTGTTAATTAACGTGAATTCAATGTGACAAAAAAATTCACCATCTCATTGGATTTAGGTTAAAAAGTAAGGAGAAAAAATATATAAAAATCCCTAACATTGATGACTTCTTTCAAATCCAATCAGTTTTCTACTTGGAAACAATGTTGATTCAACCAGTTCTGCCCAGTGGGGAAGCTCTTATCTAAACAATGTATAGTCATGACCTAAATTGGCACCCTTGCTAAAGATGAGAAAAAATACTGTATAAATAACATAAATACTGAGATACATTGGGGCAAAAAAGTATTTAGTCAGCCACTAATTGTGCAAGTTCTCCCACTTAAAAAGATGAGAGGCCTGTAACACTTCAACTATGACAGACAAAATGAGATTTTTTTTCTCCAGAAAATTTGTACCCTTTGTTGGCAATGACAGAGGTCAAACGTTTTCTGTAAGTCTTCACAAGGTTTTCACACACTGTTGCTGGTATTTTAGCCCATTCCTCCATGCATATCTCCTCTAGAGCAGTGAGCGGGCAGCCGAGCGGAAATGGAGGAAAACTCGCCTCCCTGCGGACCTGGCATCCTTTCACTCCCTCCTCTCTACATTTTCCTCTTCTGTCGCTGCTGCTAAAGCCACTTTCTACCACTCTAAATTCCAAGCATCTGCCTCTAACCCTAGGAAGCTTTGCCACCTTCTCCTCCCTCCTGAATCCCCCTCCCCCTCCTCCCTCTCTGCAGATGTTTTCGTCAACCATTTTGAAAAGAAGGTCGACGACATCCGATCCTCGTTTGCTAAGTCAAACGACACCGCTGGTTCTGCTCACACTGCCCTACCCTGTGCTCTGACCTCTTTCTCCCCTCTCTCTCCAGATGAAATCTCACGTCTTGTGACGGCCGGCCGCCCAACAACCTGTCCGCTTGACCCTATCCCCTCCTCTCTTCTCAGACCATTTCCGGAGACCTTCTCCCTTACCTCACCTCGCTCATCAACTCATCCCTGACCGCTGGCTACGTCCCTTCCGTCTTCAAGAGAGCGAGAGTTGCACCCCTTCTGAAAAAACCTACACTCGATCCCTCCGATGTCAACAACTACAGACCAGTATCCCTTCTTTCTTTTCTCTCCAAAACCCTTGAACGTGCCGTCCTTGGCCAGCTCTCCCGCTATCTCTCTCAGAATGACCTTCTTGATCCAAATCAGTCAGGTTTCAAGACTAGTCATTCAACTGAGACTGCTCTTCTCTGTATCACGGAGGCGCTCCGCACTGCTAAAGCTAACTCTCTCTCCTCTGCTCTCATCCTTCTAGACCTATCGGCTGCCTTCGATACTGTGAACCATCAGATCCTCCTCTCCACCCTCTCCGAGTTGGGCATCTCCGGCGCGGCCCACGCTTGGATTGCGTCCTACCTATTCTCGCTATACACCAAGTCACTTGGCTCTGTCATAACCTCACATGGTCTCTCCTATCATTGCTATGCAGACGACACACAATTAATCTTCTCCTTTCCCCCTTCTGATGACCAGGTGGCGAATCGCATCTCTGCATGTCTGGCAGACATATCAGTGTGGATGACGGATCACCACCTCAAGCTGAACCTCGGCAAGACGGAGCTGCTCTTCCTCCCGGGGAAGGACTGCCCGTTCCATGATCTCGCCATCACGGTTGACAACTCCACTGTGTCCTCCTCCCAGAGCGCTAAGAACCTTGGCGTGATCCTGGACAACACCCTGTCGTTCTCAACTAACATCAAGGCGGTGGCCCGTTCCTATTGGTTCATGCTCTACAACATCCGCAGAGTACGACCCTGCCTCACACAGGAAGCGGCGCAGGTCCTAATCCAGGCACTTGTCATCTCCCGTCTGGATTACTGCAACTCGCTGTTGGCTGGGCTCCTGCCTGTGCCATTAAACCCCTACAACTCATCCAGAACGCCGCAGCCCGTCTGGTGTTCAACCTTCCCAAGTTCTCTCACGTCACCCCGCTCCTCCGCTCTCTCCACTGGCTTCCAGTTGAAGCTCGCATCCGCTACAAGACCATGGTGCTTGCCTACGGAGCTGTGAGGGGAACGGCACCTCAGTACCTCCAGGCTCTGATCAGGCCCTACACCCAAACAAGGGCACTGCGTTCATCCACCTCTGGCCTGCTCGCCTCCCTACCACTGAGGAAGTACAGTTCCCGCTCAGCCCAGTCAAAACTGTTCGCTGCTCTGGCCCCCCAATGGTGGAACAAACTCCCTCACGACGCCAGGACAGCGGAGTCAATCACCACCTTCCGGAGACACCTGAAACCCCACCTCTTTAAGGAATACCTAGGATAGGATAAAGTAATCCTTCTCACCCCCCTTAAAAGATTTAGATGCACTATTGTAAAGTGGCTGCTCCACTGGATGTCATAAGGTGAATGCACCAATTTGTAAGTCGCTCTGGATAAGAGCGTCTGCTAAATGACTTAAATGTTAAATGTAAATGTAAATGTTTTGGGGCTGTTGCTGGGCAACACGGACTTTCAACTCCCTCCAAAGATTTTCTATGGGGTTGAGATCTGGAGACTGGCTAGGCCACTCCAGGACTTTGAAATGCTTCTTACGAAGCCGCTCCTTCGTTGCCTGGGCAGTGTGTTTGGGATCATTGTCATGCTGAAAGACCCAACCACATTTAATCTTCAATGCCCTTGCTGATGGAAGGAGGTTTTCACTCAAAATCTCACAATACATGGCCCCATTCATTCTTTCCTTTACTCGGATCAGTCGTCCTGGTCCCTTTGCAGAAAAACAGCCCGAAAGCATGATGTTTCCACCCCCATGCTTCACAGTAGGTATGGTGTTCTTTGGATGCAACTCAGCATTCTTTGTCCTCCAAACACGACAAGTTGAGTTTTTACCAAAAAGTTATATTTTGGTTTCATCTGGATCATCCAAATGCTCTCTAGCAAACTTCAGACGGGCCTGGACATGTACTGACTTAAGCAGGGGGACACGTCTGGCACTGCAGGATTTGAGTCCCTGGCGGCGTAGTGTGTTCCTGATGGTAGGCTTTGTTACTTTGGTTCCAGCTCTCTGCAGGTCATTCACTAGGTCCCCCCGTGTGGTTCTGCGGTTTTGCTCACCGTTCTTGTGATCATTTTGACCACACGGGGTGAGATCTTGCGTGGAGCCCCAGATCGAGGGAGATTATCGGTGGTCTTGTATGTCTTCCATTTCCTAACAATTGCTCCCACAGTTGATTTCTTCAAACCAAGCTGCTTACCTATTGCAGATTCAGTCTTCCCAGCCTGGTGCAGGTCTACCATTTTGTTTCTGGTGTCCTTTGACAGCTCTTTGGTCTTGGCCATAGTGGAGTTTGGAGTGTGACTGTTTGAGGTTGTGGACAGGTGTCTTTTATACTGATAACAAGTTCAAACAGGTGCCATTAATACAGGTAACGAGTGGAGGACAGAGGAGCCTCTTAAAGAAGAAGTTACAGGTCTGTGAGAGCCAGAAATCTTGCTTGTTTGTAGGTGACCAAATACTTATTTTCCAACATAATTTGCAAATAAATTCATTAAAAATCCTACAATGTGATTTTCTGGATTTTTTTTCTTCTCATTTTGTCTGTCATAGTTGAAGTGTACCTATGATGAAAATTACAGGCCTCTCTCATCTTTTTTAAGTGGGAGAACTTGCACAATTGGTGGCTGACTAAATACTGTTTTGCCCCACTGTATATTGTATGTTCAACATTTTGGGGAAATTGTATTATTTTATATTAATACAACTGCTCACAGAAAAAATATTTAGTTGAACAAGTAATCATTTAAAAAATGGGTATCAAAATGATTGAAAGTCCGGAGATGGGATGGCTACCACAAATGTTTTATTTTGTGGCCAACTAACCATTTCTTTGTGGATTTTGATGTATTCTTGAGTCCATTCTCTTGCTGGAAGATCCACTTGCGGCCAAGTTTCAGCCTCCTGGTAGCAGCAATCAGGTTTTTGGCAAAGATGTACTGTAACTTTGGGCTCCCAGGTGGCGCAGCGGTCTAAGGCACTGCATCTCAGTGCTGGAGGCACTACAGACACCCAGGTGGTGACCCCAGGATGCAACCAAGTTCGGTAATTCTCCAACGATGACCCTTGGTCTTTTCTTTGCCTAACCATCTTCCTCACTGTGATTGGGGACAGGTTACACTCAGGTCTTCTACTAGACATGCTAACCGCTGTTTCAGTGGTTTTAAACTTTGTAAATGTTGCCCAGTAGTTTCCTTTTCCCCATTGTGATGGATGACAAATGGATTTTTACATGTGTGTTACCAAATTTTTACCCCAGTGAAACAGGAAGTCATGAAAGGCCACAATACAGTTCTTTAAATGATGCATTTTGTGTCACCATGAATAAGTGGCCAGGGACACTTTGCTTTAGGGGGAGTTGTAATATGCAAGAAAACACATGTGTGTAACAGGACAAATATCTTCAAAACTTGACTGCTTAACATGCAAAGCATTTTGGGACTGTATCAACATTGGACTAAAGAAAAACAAAACCAGAGTTCCCCTTTAAACTGAGATGAATAAAAAAATATATATACTAAGTTACTGCTGATTCAATTTTGTTTGATTTTATTTTATAAGAATCTTTAGGGGTGCTGATCATATTGATCTTTTTTAAATTTGTTTTATTACTTGTTCAACAAATAATTTTTCTGTGAGCAGTTGTATTAGTAATATAATGTTCCCATACATTGGCCAGGTCGCAGTTGTAAATGAGAACTTGTTCTCAACTGGCCTACCAGGTTAAATAAAACAATTAAAAAGTATTTGCATTATTTATTTTACACAGTTTTACACTCTTTTGATCATTATCAAGGGTGCCAATGATTTCGGTCGTGACTGTAAATGTAAGCTCTTAGGGACTCTAAACCTCACACGGTGCTCAATTCACTGTTTTGAATCAAACTTGACTAAAAACAGTGATATGAGCAAGAGCCGGCGAGAGCAGTGTGTGGGTTTCTCTTTTCTTTGAAGTTCTCACTATTCCCACACAAGACATCATGAAGTTTTAAAATGAAGTTGAAAAATGTATTATTTCAGCTGTGACTCTGGCCATTTTAAAACGTAGATAACTATGAATGTACAGTATAGTTATCAGCACACATTGACTTCCTTCTCTCTTCTCTGTTGCAAAAGAGGAAATCCACTCTGAACACAAAATCCATTCCAGTAACCAAACAATACGTCACACTTGACAGATCACTGTGCAATAACTCAACTCGTAAAAACTACAAATATAGAATTCTCAATAGAGAATTGTTTCTCTTTTGGGGGCACATTGTCATAGGCCCAGCAAAGTGACCCTACGAGAGGACAGTACATGCACTTGTCCATTGCTTCATCAAGCTCACCTCTTTCTCCCTCACTTCCCTTAACCAGGACCTCGGTGATGTTGAGATCCACGGCGGTAAAGGTGTCCATCCCTGGAGTGGTGATCAAAGAGAACATGCGTTAGCCATGGTTTATAGGCCGGCATTGTAAACAAGAATTTGTTGTTAACTGACTTGCCTAGTTAAATAAAGGTTAAATAAAAAATGGTTACTGCTAGTCTAACACGTATTATCAGTTTGACCACAAGTTAATGTACATTAGCTAGATGCTCATTGTTCTTTTTGGGGTAGTTCAGTTTCTCTTTCTCTCTGCATTGTTAGGAATGGCCCATAAGTAAGCATTTCACTGTTAGCATGGGATGAATCAAATCTAAATCAAGATTTACAGAAGTGTTTTGGTGATGTCTAAGTTTCCCTATTAATGTGTAGTAAATGATCGTTATTGAGGAGAGTGTAAATGAATGTAGTGTATTCTCATCCATACAGATGTATAATACTGCATGTTTTATTCTATACATATTCTATGTCATTCTATGTTGTCACCCTTCTGTGTTGAGGAGTTGTCAAACACGGCATCGGGATCCGCAGTACTCAGAGGCAGATCCTCATGCCTGTCTCGGAGATCTACGGAGTACCTCTGGAAACACAACAGGGTACAACACACACACCTCAACGGGCTAGAAAACAGACAGGCATCTACAGACAATCATTGAATGCTAGCGTTTGTTGAAGATATATCATAGAATGTTAGAATGGATTAAATCACAGAATTGAACTGGACAAACAGCATATACCTTACTCACCCTTGATGCCTTCTTTGTAAAGAAGCATGCTGCTCCAAGCACACAGGCAGCGATGATGAGCACAAGAAAGATGATCAACCCTATCAAGAAGCAGAAAACAATCAATTGTTGAGCAACAAGATAAAAGGCCATGTCATTCTGGACCTAAATGTTGATGTCATTTATAATGTGGGTTAGTCTGACAAATGAGAACCAATTCAGATTTGGTGTCAGAACACACACCGTTGGGCAAGTTTTAACATTTTTTAAATGCAATCATGTTACCAATGTGGGGCGATTTTCTCGCAGAGGGTTTTGGTTGAGCAGTTCCCGCCAAACCTTTTGATTAAAGAGAAGATAAAAGTTGTGTACTGATGGATTCACTTCACAGTGGATTCACTTCACAGTGGATTCACTTCAGTCTGGTGAGATCAACTCACTTCTATTCTCGGTGGTGCTAGTAGCAGAAGTGCTAGCAGTTGTGCTGCTGGTCTCTGCTGGGGGCTTTGATGTAGAGACGTCAATTGGTGAGGGCCAGGTTGTCGGTCCTGGAGAGGCATCTTGAGAAAAATGACTGTTACTTTACCTCCACCAAAGCAGGTAGGAAATTAGCATCGATCAGAGATGGAGCCAAGACTTAGACCCCTCGAGACAGAGACTTTATCGACTGGTCTTGAGGGGTCTCCAGTATCGACCACTGACCATAAACTGACCATACAGTGAAAGCAGCAACTCCAACCTACCTGAACTGGTCTTCAGTGGTGTGGTTACCGTGTGGTTAAGCCTCCCGGTGGAATTGGTTATAGGGACGTTATCAAAAATGAGATCAGTAAGGTTTGGGGTTATGGCGGATAATGTTAAATTATTGTTGTCTACAACCGTGGTATGTCCTGGAGTTGCTGTGTTGTTGGCTGGGTCGGAGGCTGAGGTGGGTTGGGTTACAGTGGGATTGACTGGCTGTGTCTGGGCTGTGGTGGTAGAAGCCAGGACGAGACCTGGAAAAAGACATGGGTATGGTTTAGAATCAGTGTTGGGGAGTAGTGAACTACATGTGTGAATCTAAGTGTGCGTTCTCTAATTCTCTCCTTCTCTCTTTCTTTCTCTCTCTCGGAGGACCTGAGCCCTAGGACCATGCCCCAGGACTACCTGACATGATGACTCCTTGCTGTCCCCAGTCCACCTGACTGTGCTGCTGCTCCAGTTTCAACTGTTCTGCCTTATTATTATTCGACCATGCTGGTCATTTATGAACATTTGAACATCTTGGCCATGTTCTGTTATAATCTCCACCCGGCACAGCCAGAAGAGGTCTGGCCACCCCACATATGCTCTCTCTAATTCTCTCTTTCTTTCTCTCTCTCGGAGGACCTGAGCCCTAGGACCGTGCCCCAGGACTACCTGACATGATGACTCCTTGCTGTCCCCAGTCCACCTGGCCATGCTGCTGCTCCAGTTTCAACTGTTCTGCCTTACTATTATTCTTTGAACATCTTGGCCATGTTCTGTTATAATCTCCACCCGGCACAGCCAGAAGAGGACTGGCCACCCCACATATGCTCTCTCTAATTCTCTCTTTCTTTCTCTCTCTCGGAGGACCTGAGCCCTAGGACCGTGCCCCAGGACTACCTGACATGATGACTCCTTGCTGTCCCCAGTCCACCTGACTGTGCTGCTGCTCCAGTTTCAACTGTTCTGCCTTATTATTATTCGACCATGCTGATCATTTATGAACATTTGAACATCTTGGCCATGTTCTGTTATAATCTCCACCCGGCACAGCCAGAAGAGGACTGGCCACCCCACATAGCCTGGTTCCTCTCTAGGTTTCTTCCTAGGTTTTGGCCTTTCTAGGGAGTTTTTCCTAGCCACTGTGCTTCTACACCTGCAGTGCTTGCTGTTTGGGGTTTTAGGCTGGGTTTCTGTACAGCACTTTGAGATATCAGCTGATGTACGAAGGGCTATATAAATACATTTGATTTGATTTGATGTAGTTCAACTGGTCCTATTAATGACATTTTGCTGTAGCTTGGTGGTACTGTAGTTTAACTAAATTCACATCTTGGTAGTGTTTTCAGTAGTTCATTACTTTGTTGACATGTAGTGGTGTAGCTAACTACTGGAACTACACACTACTTGTTTTTGCAATAAGAAAATGAAGTATGGGTGAAGTAGGAAATAATCTCCTTTCTTTTTTATTTTTTTATTTTGAAATGATCATTTTCACAAAGTAGCTTCGATGTAGTGAACTACTTTTTTTTTTTTTTAAGTTAAAACGACGTTGTAGGCACATTATGCATATTGAGCAGCAACTGTCCCGTAGACGGGACACCGATCCACAACAAGTAAACTATAGTTCCCTTGAGGTAGGGCTCTACAGCACCACCTTTTAACTTGCATATGCACCTAATTATTTTGCTGTGAGACCTGGAATAGAAAAATCAAGGATGTAATATCTCAAATATCTTCCATTGTGCTCCTAAATGTATTTGTGTGCGCCTGCATTTTTCAACTTAGGTGCACACGTGCTCCTCGTAGAGCCCTGTAAGGGTAGCTTTAGTGTAGCTCATCTTCTTCCAATGTAAAGTAATTGGGAGTTTGGTAGACTATAATATCAGAGTAGCTTCCCCAACACTGTCTAGAATATAGAGAGAAGAAACCATTGCATAGATTACAGGTATATATATATATATATATATATATATTATAGATAGAGCATTGATTACATCAGCAGCTTTTTTGGGCAGATAAACTGAATTGACAAAACCGGTTGAGAAAACAATCTCGTATTTGTACAATAACCTGTGCAAAATAATCAAAGACTTGATCTTAACTATACAAAAACAAGCAAAGTACATCAAAGTAATGTTATACTAGATAAAAATTCATCAAGTAATCTAGTGGTTAAGAGTGTTTGGCCCCAAAAAATGAAATCTATTTTTGTTATTATTTTAAAGATAAAAAAATAACTTTGACAGTAAACGAAAGGTCGCTGATTCGAATCACCGAGCCGACTAGGTTGACGTGCTCTTGCACAAGGGCACATCAACACGTCTCCTGTAAGTCGCCCTGGATAAGAGCGTCTGCTAAATGACTCAAATGTAAACATACTGTAAATGTCACAAAAACAGAGAAAGGCAGAGAGCCAGCTTACCCAAAAGGACAGTCAGACAGGGAAAAGTCAACTGCATTTTGTCCATTTTGAGTAACCCTTGTGTGTAGTTCTCTTTCCCTGTTACTCTAGTAGCCTGCTGTAGACTGTGTCACTAACAGAGTGAGGAAATGCAGTGCAGTCTAGTGCATCCCTCTCAGGATGCTGGGCCATGAAGCCACAGAGAACATTCACCGCCACAGGATGTATAATAGAGAAATAGCGTTGCTCAAAAAGTACTGGGGGAAATGACACATTTTTATACAAAACTAACCCCCCCCCCCTTCAGGTCCAGAATTCAGACATTCTCTCAAAAGCAGAGTAATGCTTTTCTATCATCTAGGATTCTGCCCATACCCAACCCCAGACATTTAATGTTTGATTCCATCATTAAAAGTGGACGCTGGATTTGATTCCTGATGCTTGTGTGTTGTGTTGTGTTGTGTGTTGTGTGATGTTGTGTTGTGGTGTGTGTGTGTGTGTAATACAGTACCCTTACAACACCCTTATCTTACCTCATCTTATGACTGCATTGGGTCATGTCTGTCTTTATCAGGTTGCCACAGATACTTGTTGTTGATCTGAGTCATCATGCTGCATTTATAACTTCCTTGTAACCTCTCAGTTCTTTCCTTTGAAGGCAACAGACAGCAGGCACATACAGCGACGATGGAGCTCATGCAATCTTTTTAAGGACAAATAACTAAATATCTACTTACAATAGCAGTAGTCAGTACTCACAGAAAAAAAGGTGCTGTCTGAGATATCAGCTGATGTACGAAGGGCTATATAAATACATTTGATTTGATTTGATTTAAAAAGGGTTCTTTAGCTGTCCCCATAGGATAACCCATGAATTAACCCTTTTTTGTTCCAGGTAGAACCCATTTGGAACCAAAAAGGGTTATCCTATGGGGACAGCAGATGAACCCTTTTTTCTAAGAGTGTAGTGATAGTGGATTTAAAGGCCTCTCGCACACTCCTCATCCTCTCCAGTTGCCTAATAAATCATACTTTGATACCAATTGGTATGGACATGTTCCTTACAAGCCAGAATGTTGAATACAATTTTAACTTACACAATAAATTGTCTACCTGTGTAACAGCTGTTGGAAGGAGAGGACCAAGGTGCAGCGTGGTACGTGTCCATACTTTTATTTGAACTGAACACTGAAATAACAAAGAGAACAAACGAAACAGTTCTGTCTGGTGCAGACACAAAAACAGAAAGCTACCTAAGTATGGTTATCAGAGACAACGATAGACAGCTGCCTCTGAGAACAACACCCGGCCAAACACACAGAAATAAAAAACATAGAACACAAAACATAGAATGCCACCCCAACTCACACCCTGACCAAACCAAAATAGAGACATAAAAAGGATCTAAGGTCAGGGCATGACAGTACCCCCCCCAAAGGTGCGGAAAACCTAAACCTATAGGGGAGGGTCTGGGTGGGCATCTATCCGCGGTGGCGGATCTGGTGCGGGACGTGGACCCCGGTCCACCTTAGGCTTGGCCCACTTAGGTGGCGACACTGGCAGCTCCGGACAGGAGGGCGACTCCGGCAGCTCCGGACAGGAGGGCGACTCCGGCAGCTCCGGACAGGAGGGCGACTCCGGCAGCTCCGGACAGGAGGGCGACTCCGGCAGCTCCGGACAGGCGGGCAGCACAGGACTCACCAGGCTGGGGAGACATACAGGAGGCCTCTTCCTTGGCCGAGGCACCGGATACACAGGGCCGTGGAGGCGCACTGGCGGTCTCGAGCGCAGAGCTCCCAATCAGAGACAACGATAGACAGCTGCCTCTGATTGAGAACCACACCCGGCCAAACACACAGAAATAGAAAACATAGAACACAAAACATAGAATACCCACCCCAACTCACGCCCTGACCAAACCAAAATAGAGACATAAAAAGGATCTCTAAGGTCAGGGCGTGACATCCTATGCGATTGGTCCTTCAACTGCTTGAAATTTGAGGCAATATAATTGTTAACACTGACATTTCTATTACCTAGCACATGCGCAAAACCGCATGCAGGGCGTGAATGTCAGATACAATCAAATCAAATATTATTTGTCACATGCGCTGATGCACAAATAATATTTTGATTTTCACCCCCCCCACAACCTCAGGGCTCTCCAGAGGGTGGTGCGGTCTACCCAATGCATCACTAGGGGCAAACTACCTGCCCTCCAGGACACGTACAGCACCCGATGTCACAGGAAGGCCAAAAAGATAATCAAGGACAACAACCACCCGAGCCACTGCCAGTTCACCCCGCTATCATCCAGAAGGCGAGGTCAGTACAGGTGCATCAATGCTGGGGCCGAGAGACTGAAAAATATATTCTATCTCAAGGCCATCAGACTGGCCATCATATACTGTATTCTATACTACTGTATCTTAGTCTATGCCGCTCTGACATTGCTCGTCCAAATGTTTATATATTCTTAATTCAATTCCTTTACTGTAGATTTGTGTGTATTGTTGTGAAATTGTTAGATATTACTTGTTAGATATTACTGCATTGTTGGAGCTAGAAACACAAGCATTTCGCTTCACCCGCAATAACATCTGCTAAACATGTGTATGTGATTTGATTGGATTGGAGATCAGAATGCCGGTTTTATTTTTATCCACAAGAGGTCAGCATTGTATCATAGGCAAATAAAACCATCACCACAGCTCTCTCCTCTAAATCCAAAACGCTTTGTCAATGGAGCTTTTGAGAGTGTCTTGGCAACATCTGACCCAACAGTGAGACAGACGCTGCTGGTACCTTTGGGCGGAAAGTTGGACTTATTTACACCAAATGATTTACACTTTCCCCATTAAAACAAGCCAACGTTCTGAGAAACCCTTTTAATCTCAAATAATGTGCTAGTAATTCATGAAGCTAAACGTACAGTCAGTACATGCCAGTGTTGATGTCTACGGAGCCAAAGTAGATAGAGTTGAGGCCTAAAGTAAAATAATATCTTAACCAATTGGTTCATAAGATCTCAACATTGGACCGGAGTGCGAGTGTGGTGCTATGTGGTTAGGTCGAGGTGAGGTCTCGGGTTGTGGGTTGTTCCTGGGGTTTAGACTTGAGTGGAAGTTGAGGTTCTATTTGGCCTGGTTGCTATAACATGGAGCAATACTAGTTAACCTTTTAGGGCTCATTACTGTAAGCTTAGTTTTCATGTTCTTTTGTCATGCAGAAATATTTTAAAGATAAAAAAAATGTATGTTTTGATAGGCTTTGATATGATATTTTGATAGGCTTTGATATGATATTTTGATAGGCTTTGATATGATATTTTGATAGGCTAACTACAGCGACACAGGGCAGAATAAAAAAATAACGAAACGTGTCTAGATGTAATAGGTTGCTGTGCCTGTGTATAGAAACGCTTTGATGGGTGGAGGAATGCAGTGTGAAGGAGTGTGCGTGTGTGTGTGTGTGTGGCAGATTGGCGTTTATTGGGATGAACACAGAATTTAGCGATATCCGCTAGATAGGCCAGCTGCAAAGTCAAAATTGGCTACATTGTGAAAACAAAAATATGCCTTTTGGTCTTCATTTAAGGATAAGGTTAGGCATTAAGGTTAGCAGTGTGGTTAAGGTTCGGTTTAAAATCAGATGCCATGACTTTGTGGCTGCGCCAGATAGTGACCAATCTGCAGAGCTGCCTCCAGAACAACATTCATGAGTATTCAGACCCCTTGACTTTTTCCACTTTACAGCCTTATTCTAAAATGGATTAAATTGATTTTCCCCCTCATCAATCTACACACAATACCCCATAATGACAAAGCAAAAACAGGTTTCAGAAATGTTTGCAAAAAAATTCAAATACCTGAAATATCACATTTGACATAATTATGCAGAACCTTTACTCAGTACTTTGTTGAAGCACCTTTGGCAGCGATTACAGCCTCATGTCTTCTTGGGTATGATGCTACAAGCTCGGCACACCTGTATTTGGGGAGTTTCTCTCATTCTTCTCTGCAGATCCTCTCAAGCTCTGTCTAGTTGGATGGGGAGCATCGCAGCACAGCTATTTTCAGGTCTCGTCCTAGAGATGTTTGATCGGGTTGAAGTCCAGGCTCTGGCTGGGCCACTCAAAGACAAAGACTTGTCCCGAAGCCACCCTTGTGTTGTCTTGGCTGTGATCGTAGGGTCGTTGTCCTGTTGGAAGGTGAACCTTTACCCAGTCTGAGGTCCTGAGCGTTCTGGAGTAGGTTTTCTTCATGGATCTCTCTGTACTTTCCTCCGTTCATCTTTCCCTTGATCCTGACTAGTCTCCCAGTCCATGCCGCTGAAAAACATCCCCACAGCTTGACGCTGCCACCACCATGCTTTAGCGTAGGGATGGTGCCAGGTTTCCTTCAAACGTGACGCTTGGCATTCAGGCAAAAGAGCTTAATCTTGATTTCATCAGACCAGAGAATTTTGTTTCTCAAGGTCTGAGAGTCCTTTAGGTGCCTTTTGGCAAACTCAAAGAGAATGTCATGTGCATTTTACTGAAGTCCTTCTGGCCACTCTACAATCCTGTCTTGGAGCTCTATGGACAATTCCTTCGACCTCATGGTTTGGTTTTTGCTCTGACATGCACTGTCAACTGTGAGATCTTATATGGACAGATGTGTGCCTTTCCAAATCATGTCCAATCAATTGAATTTACCACAGGTGGACTGCAATCAAGTTGTAGAAACATCTCAAGGATGATCATTGGAAATTGGATGCACCTGAGCTCAATTTCGAGTCTCATAGCAAAGGGTCTGAATACTTACGTAAATAAGGTATTTCTGTTTTTTTTACTTGAAATACATTTGGAAAAATTCAAAAAAACTTATTTCGCTTTGTCATTATAGGGTATTGTGTGTAGATTGATGAGGAAAATGTTTTATTTAATCAATTTTAGAATCAGGCTGTAACGTAACAAAATGTGGAAAAAGGGAAGGGGTCTGAATACTTTCCGAATGCACTGTAGTCTCCCTGTCTGTGTCGGCCCCTGGGCCCTGGCCCTGTAAGAGCAGGGCAGAGTGCCGGGCTGGCTGGCCGGTGACAGGCCCTTGGCTCCCAGCCTCTCTCATACAGTGATCCCCTCGGGGCAGCCTGCCCAGCGAGCCACCAGCCCTTTCATACATTCCCCCACACCGCCCCCAGCTCCAGGCCTTTACCCACCCGCTGCCAACCAACGCAAAGCCACACAACCGTGCCACCCAGCGCTCCCCAGGCAGACACAGACACCTGAGCTGGCACAGCAGAGAAGGAGAGGAGGGATGGATGGAGGGATGGAGGGAGGGAGAAACCAGCCAGACTTCTAGCCAGTCGGCCAGCAAGCGATCCCTGCACCCCGCTGCAGCTGTTCCGTCCCGCTCCACAACGCTCCCACTGTTCCACTTCCAATACAGAACTAATTAAAACTGTGCCCATCTCCGTCCCTGCCAGAACGCCCCCCCGCACACACACACACACACACACACACACACACACACACACACACACACACACACACACACACACACACACACACACACACACACACACACTCCCCCTCCCTCTACCCCCAACTCCTCCCCCCTCCTAAACCCACCCCAACAGCTGCCTCCACTGCACAGTTGAATTGAGTTATTGACCAGCCTTTTTGTAAACTAAATTTACTGCTTTCGCGCTTTCCTCCATTGATTAAATCATCATGTAATTGATTCCTTCTCTGTGGGCTTCACTCTGCTCTGCTCCCCCTCCCTATCTCATGTTCCCCGTATGCCTTTACAGAGCTGCTTGAGACATTAAGCGCAGGGCAGTGGTGCACCCTGCTGCCATCAAGGCATATAAATACCAATTGCACCATAATAGTAGGTGATCTTGGCTCAGTTATAATCTCAGAGGTCAGGAAATACCATATAAGGTCAGGCCACCAACTGACACGGTATTATCAGGTGTTCATTACACATCCCTGGTGTTATTGTTTTCCCACGTTGCCAACCTCCAGGTTTGGTGCTCGGAAACCTTCCTCTTACCACAAAATTACACAATAGTGATAGCTTCTTTCTGTAATTTCAAGGCAAATTTGTTGTTCCAGAGGACCAGAAATAGGTTCTAGCTTCTCTCTCTCGCATCCATCCACCCCGTAATTGCCATGCAAAAAAATAATGAAGAGTGTTGGCTTCCAAGAGCAGCAACCCTCCTAGTCTCGGCCACTTCCTTTACCTTGTCCTCACCAAGCATTCCGATATAGATTAGCTGGAAATCTTTCCTGCTCTGCCAGGATAATCCCTTGACCGTGTATTAGGAATGATTTAGTCACACTGTATTCCGGCCAGAGCAGGACATGGCCAGACCTTAGTTTTCATTGCACCCCCCATGATTTGGGTGTTCCCATTGTTTTACATTGTTAAGGGAGGGGGGTCTTTTGTCATTGAAGAGGGGGGCAAAAAGTGGGCAATGTATACTACTTATACTGCGGAAACAGAGTTCAAAGTCATCATGTGGACGTGAGGAGATGAATTAGAGTCACTGTTAAAGGGCAGAGTCGGAGCCCTTGGAGGAGAGTGTGTGTGTGTTCGTGTGTGTGTGTGTGTGTGTGTGTGTGTGTGTGTGTGTGTGTGTGTGTGTGTGTGTGTGTGTGTGTGTGTGGTTTTGAAACCAGGGGGTCCTGGGAGTGAAGTTATTAAGAGGTTTGATGTCTGAGGGGTATTTCCACATTTTTCAGCCACACCGACCGACGTTACCCACCACAAAGCTGGGTTACATTCATCAGTCAGGATTGTTAGTAATATGAATGAGGATTTCAACAAAAGAGCGCTGCAACGCCTTAGTGTGGGAGATGAAATATCTGTACATGGACGTGTTCTATTGGACACAGTGTTACATACACTCTTAGACAGGAAGGTTCCAAAAGGGTTCTTCAGCTGTCCCATAGGAGAAGCCTTTTTGGTGCCAGGTAGAAATACCCTTTTGGATTCCAGGTAGAACCCTCTGTGGAAAGAGTTCCTTATAGAACGCAAAAGGGGTTCTACTTGGAACCAAAACGGTTATACCTGGAACCAAGAGGGTTCTTCAAAAGGTTCTCCAATGGGGACGGCTGAAAACCCTTTTAGGTGTATAGACAGTGTGTATAGACAGTGATACGTAACATGGAAAATCCAATATAGATGTGAGCTAGAGGATATAGGCATGATGTCCACAGTCGTTTCTGACAGCCCTCTGTCAGGTTCTATATACTGATCTGAGACTCTACAGTGCATTCAGAAAGTATTCTGACCCCTTGACTTTTCCCACATTTTGTTAAATTAGACTTATTTTAAAATGCATTAAATATTTTTTTTCCCTCATCAATCTACAAACAATACCCCATAATGACTAAACGAAAACAGACCCTTTGCTACGAGACTCGAAATTGTTTCCATTGATCATCCTTGAGATGTTCCTACCACCTGATTGCAGTCCACCTGTGGTAAATTCAATTGATTGGACATGATTTGGAAAGGCACACACATGTCTATATACGGTCCCACAGTTGACAGAGCATGTCAGAGCAAAACACAAGCCATGAGGTTGAAGGAATTGTCCGTAGAGCTCCGAGACAGGATTTTGTCGAGGCACAGATCTAGGGAAGGGTACCAAAACATTTCTGCAGTATTGAAGGTCCCCAAGAACACAGTGGTATCCATCATTCTTAAATGGAAGAAGTTTGGAACCACCAAGACTCTTCCTAGAGCTGGCCGCCCAGCCAAACTGAGCAATCGGAGGAGAAGGGCCTTGGTCAGGGAGATGACCAAGAACCCGATGGTCACTCTGACAGAGCTCTAGAGTTCCTCTGTGGAGATGGGAAAACCTTCCAGAAGAACAACCATCTCTGCAGCACCATCAATCGGGCCTTTATGGTAGTGGCAAGAAGGAAGCCACTCCTCAGTAAGGCACATGACAGCCTGCTTGGAGTTTGCTACAAGGCACCTAAAGGACTCTCAGACGATGAGAAACAATATTATCTTTTGCCTGAATGCTAAGCGTCACGTCTGGAGGAAACCTGGCACCATCCCTACTGTGAAGCATGGTGATGGCAGCATCATGCAGTGGGAATGTTTTTCATCAGCAGGGACTGAGAGACTATTCAGAATCAAGGGAAAAGATGAACGGAGCAAAGTACAGAGAGATCCTTGATGAAAACCTGCTCCAGAGCACTCAGGACCTCAGACTGGGGCGAAGGTTCACCTTTCAACAGGACAACGGCCCTACGATCACAGCCAAGACAACGCAGGAGTGGCTTTGGGACAAATCTCTGAATGTCTTTGAGTGGCCCAGCCAGAGCCAGAACTTGAACCCAATCGAACATCAAAATCAAAATAGCTGTGCAGCGACGCTCCCCATCCAACCTGACAGAGCTTGAGAGGATCTGCAGGGAAGAATGGGAGAAACTCCCCATATACAGGTGTGCCAAGCTTGTAGCGTCATACTCAAGACTCGAGGCCGTAATCGCAGCCAAAAGTGCTTCAACAAAGTACTGAGTAAAGGGTCTGAATACTTATGTAAATGTGGTATTTCAGTTTTTTATTGTTAATACATTTGCAAAAATGTCTAAAAAACTTTTTCTGCTTTGTCATTATGGGGTATTGTATGTACATTGATGAGGGGAAAAAAACTATTTTAATCCATTTTATAATAAGGCTGTAACGTTTTATTTAGATTTTTTACCTTTATTTAACCAGGTAGGCTAGTTTAGAACTAGTTCTCATATGCAACTGCGACCTGGCCAAGATAAAGCAAAGCAGTTCGACACATACAACAACACAGAGTTACACATGGAATAAACAAACATACAATCAATAATAGGAAAATCTATATACAGCATGTGCAAATGAGGTAGGATAAGAGAGGTAAGGCAATTAAGGCCATGGTGGCAAAGTAATTACAATATAGCAATTAAACACTGGAATGGTAGGATGTGCAGAGGATGAATGTGTAAGTTGAGATACTGGGGTACAAAGGAGCAAGATAAATAAATATAAATAAAATGTAAATAAATAAAAGAGAAAAATAGAAGGACAGGCGGCAAAAGGAAGAATTGGCTTTGGGGGTGACCAGTGAGATATACCTGCTGGAGCGCGTGCTATGGGTGGGTGCTGCTATGGTGACTAGTGAGCTGAGATAAGACGGGGCTTTACCTAGCAGAGACTTGTAGATTACCTGGAGCCAGTGGGTTTGGCGACGAGTATGAAGCAAGGGCCAGCCAACGAGAGCATACAGGTCACAGTGGTGGGTAGTATATGGGGCTTTGGTGACAAAACGGATGACACTGTGATAGACTGCATCCTGTTTGTTGAGTGTTGGAGGCTATTTTGTAAATGACATCGCCGAAGTCGAGGATCGGTAGGATGGTCTGTTTTACGAGGGTATGTTTGACAGCATGAGTGAAGGATGCTTTGTTGCGAAATAGGAAGCCGATTCTAGATTTAATTTTGGATTGGAGATGTTTAATGTGAGTCTGGAAGGAGAGTTTACAGTCTAACCAGACACCTAGGTATTTGTAGTTGTCCACATATTCTAAGTCAGAACCGTCCAGAGTAGTGATGCTGGACGGGCGGACGGGTGCGGGCAGCAATCGGTTGAAGAGCATGTATTTAGTTTTACTTATATTTAAGAGCAATTGGAGGCCACGGAAGGAGAGTTGTATGGCATTGAAGCTCACCCGGAGGTTAGTTAACACAGTGTCCAACGAAGGGCCAGAGGTATACAGAATGGTGTCGTCTGCGTAGAGGTGGATCAGAGAATCACCAACAGCAAGAGCGACATCATTAATGTATACAGAGAAAATAGTCAGCCCAAGAATTGAACCCTGTGGTACCCCCATAGAGACTGCCAGAGGTCTGGACAACAGGCCCTCTGATTTGACATACTGAACTTTATCAGAGAAGTAGTTGGTGAACCAAGAGAGGCAATCATTTGAGAAACCAAGGCTGTTGAGTCTGCCAATAAGAATGTTGTGATCGAAAGGCCGATGAATACGGCTGCACATGTCTCTTATCGATGGCGGTTATGATATCGTTTAGGACCTTGAGCGTGGCTGAAGTGCACCCATGACCAGCTCTGAAACCAGATTGCATAGCGGAGAAGGTACGGTGAGATTCGAAATGGTCAGTGATCTGTTTGTTAACTAACGTAACAAAATGTTGACAAAGTCAAGGGGTCTGAATACTTTCCGAAACCTGTGAAAGAGTGTCATCACACTAGGCTGGGTAATAGCATGGTATATCACGCCTGCTCTACCGCAGATCGCGCGTGTGTGTATGTGTGTGTGTGTGTGTGTGTGTGTGTGTGTGTGTGTGTGTGTGTGTGTGTGTGTGTGTGTGTGTGTGTGTGTGTGTGTGTGTGTGTGTGTGTGTGTGTGTGTGTGTGTGTGTGTGTGTGTGTGTGTGTGGCGAGCTAAAATCAGGAGCAAATGGCTCTCTAACAAGATTTCTCATTTTATGACATGGTCTCAAGCTGTGCCGGGGCTCCCTGGAGTGGGCCAGGTCAGCATGTATCATTTTAATTATTCATTCATGGAAACACACTGTGACTGTGTTGTATTACTCAGAGTGACTGTCTGGGTGACGAAGCAGTGGCAGTCCCAGGCTGAGTCCGCAAATGGCACCACGTTGCGTATCTAGTGCACTACTTTTGATAGGGCTTTGGTCAAAAGTAGTACACTATAAGGAGAATAGGGTGCCATTTGAGACGCGAACCAAGTCCTACGCCGGGTACATAATAGGGCATTAGACATGGAAAATCCCTTCCGGATGGGCCAGGCCGAGGGGAGAAAAGACGGGCTTATTTCACCTAAAGTGAATAGGACAGTATGGGTAAGACAGGGGTTTTAGTGGTTTTGCAGTTCATTGCCTGTGTTTGAAAGCATGCTCTTTCAGCAACGTGGGTGGCAAGGTTTTTTCTTACTACCATCTCTCCCCAGTATTGTAGTTGGCTCTTTGCACTTGTCAGAGCCATTGCTCACTTGCTCGGAAAATGTTAATATTGTTTTATAATGAAAGCCGAGAGGGACGTTGTTGAATTCCCCCTCACACACAGCACAGCCCGCAGGACCGTAGAGCTTGTTGTCATCGCAGATGTCCAAATTCAATTAGCATATTTATTGTTTTCCTATTTTTTCCGAGTGCTGTGTTCCCGTAGCTACTCGTCCATGTGAAAACACAGTGTGTCACGTAAACACAGGACGGAGAACAACAAGCACAAGCAAAGAGAAACGTTCCACTCCTTCCTGATCCTCCCTTCTCTCTCTCTCTCCCTCTCTCTCTCTCTCTCCCTCTCTCCCTCTCTTTCTGTCTATCTCCCCCTTCCTCTCCTCCCACTCCTTGTTGTCCTATATTTGTAGTCTAACACTTGGCATTAAATCTTATTATTTTTTGGTAAATAAACCTGTTTCTAGTAGGAATTACACACAACTTAGTGTGAGGTCCTTTTCATAAAGTGGGTCTGGAACCTTTCATTTAAAAGGTTTTCTATTTGTGCTGCTTTGAAAGAGAGAAATCAGGTTTTCTCGCACTTCTGGGGGTGAGTTTGGGATTCTGTCTGGGCATTGTGGTGAGAGTTATTCCAAGAGGCTTCATTTCTTCCTGATTTCCCTCCTTTGTTCTCAGCTATGCTGTAAGTAGTTCCAGGTCCCCCCCCCACACACATACCCTCATCTGTGTGTGCATCTGTGTGCATGTGAGGGCAACGCGACATGACACCTGCTGTTGGGATGAATGGGGTCAGCGGCAGGGCCCATCTAGCAGCTGCCTCTTCCCACTGCAGCCACAGACACTCACAGTGCCAGATAGAGCCCTGCTAGTACAGCCACAACCAGAACCACTGGGACTGGGGCCCATATGGTGCACAACACAGTGCCCCCTACCACCACCCACTGTCACTGCAACCTCAGGGAGAGCAGACAGTGCAGGAATGGGACATATCATTATGCTGTCACTACAGAAATGGTTGGGGATTAGAGAGGTGCTGAGAAACAAGACATCTGTTTTTTTGGTCTGACCTGTCTGTGCTCACTTGCTGTGTGTGTGTGTGTGTGTGTGTGTGTGTGTGTGTGTGTGTGTGTGTGTGTGTGTGTGTGTGTGTGTGTGTGTGTGTAGAGCAGCGGTGGAAAAAGTACTAAATTGTCATACTTGAGTAAAAGTATATATACCTTAATAGAAAATGACTCAAGTAAAGTCACCCAGTAAAATACTACTTGAGTAAAAGTCTTAACGTATTTGGTTTTAAAAATACTTAAGTATCAAAAGTAAATGTAGATGCTAAAAAATACTTAAATATCAAAAGTAAAGTACAAATAATTTTTAATTACTTATTAAGCAAACCAGACGGCACAATTTTCTTGTTATTTTTACACTCAGACATCATCTATAAACAAAGCATTCGTGTTTAGTGAGCTCGCCAGATCAGAGGCAGTAGGGATGACCATGGATGTTCTCTTGATAAGTGTGTGAATTGGACCATTTTCTGTCCTGCTAAGCATTCAAAATATAACGAGTACTTTTGGGTGTCAGAGGAAAATGTATAGAGTAAAAAGTACATCAATTTCATTAGGAATGTAGTGAAGTAAAAGTTGTCAAAAATATAAATATTAAAGTAAAGTACAGATACCACAAAAAAATTGTTAAGTAGTACTTTAAAGTATTTTTTCTGAAGTACTTTACACCTCTGATGTAGAGTGTGGCAGCTTGTTTTACCCTGATTTCCTGCCATGACGGGTCATGAAATGGGCATGACCATGTTAGTACTGTAAGTCAGAAGCATTATTGTGGCCCAATATGGATTTAAAGGCAATTTTCTCTGCGGAATCCAAAATCATGAAACGTCTACAATCCCGACTGACTTCCATTCCCATGTGAAGGGCAAGTGAAGCCACAATACATTACAGAGCCCACACAACAATAATAATAACAACAAACTTTATTGGTTGGTTCCCATTCAACAATTATACCGTTATTCCAGACATTTTACATCATCAAACAGACGATCTCTCAAAGTGCCTTAATTAATTAGCACGACTCAGCAAATACATGCATTTCAACTGCTTTCGGTTATGTAGCCTATCTATGATCCCTTCTATGGAGAAGTCAGGGAGATGCTGCTATCTATGATCCCTTCTATGGAGAAGTCAGGGAGATGCTGCTATCTATGATCCCTTCTATGGAGAAGTCAGGGAGATGCTGCTATCTATGATCCCATCTATGGAGAAGTCAGGGAGATGCTGCTATCTATGATCCCTTCTATGGAGAAGTCAGGGAGATGCTGCTATCTATGATCCCATCTATGGAGAAGTCAGGGAGATGCTGCTATCTATGATCCCTTCTATGGAGAAGTCAGGGAGATGCTGCTATCTATGATCCCATCTATGGAGAAGTCAGGGAGATGCTGCTATATATGATCCCATCTATGGAGAAGTCAGGGAGATGCTGCTATCTATGATCCCTTCTATGGAGAAGTCAGGGAGATGCTGATATCTATGATCCCTTCTATGGAGAAGTCAGGGAGATGCTGCTATCTATGATCCCATCTATGGAGAAGTCAGGGTGATACTACTGACTATGATCCCATCTATGGAGAAGTCAGGGTGATACTACTGACTATGATCCCATCTATGGAGAAGTCAGGGTGATACTACTGACTATGATCCCATCTATGGAGAAGTCAGAGTGATACTACTGACTATGATCCCATCTATGGAGAAGTCAGGGTGATACTACTGACTATGATCCCATCTATGGAGAAGTCAGGGTGATACTACTGACTATGATCCCATCTATGGATAAGTCAGGGTGATACTACTGACTATGATCCCATCTATGGATAAGTCAGGGTGATACTACTGACTATGATTCCATCTATGGAGAAGTCAGAGTGATACTACTGACTATGATCCCATCTATGGAGAAGTCAGGGTGACGCTGCTCTCTCTCGTCTCCCTTGTATATGACAAATATCCTCCCTTATCTTTCCACCAGAGGTCAGCCTTTTATTAACAAATAATGACGTATACACTCCTCTCAAAGACTAGTCCCTACGGACTAATAGTCCCCTCGTGTACACCCACTGGCCTGTCAGAAAACTACTCACTACATGAAGTCCCTATGAAGATCCCTTATGCTGACAGTATGGCAGTGCGTGTGAAACTTGTTCTTAACCGTGTCCTTTTCCGAGACAATAAGCTGGGAAACTTAAACAAAGGAAAATTCCATGTCATCACAGAGCGTTTTGAGTCTGAAGCATGGCAGGCAGACTACAGAGTGTGGTTCCTTGACGAATGTGTTTGTCAAATGAGTGGCTTCTTTGACTGACAACAAACAGCAGACCACTAATGGCACCATGTAGCAATCTAGGATCTTTGTTGACTAACTGAAGAGAGGCCTGGCAAATGATAGGCTCAAACAGAACGTTACCACACTTTCCAGTTGTGTGAGGAATTCTTAGCATTACTCGGCTTTAACTATGTTGTGATAGCTGAACTCCGCCTCAATTTACCCCACATCTACCTCATGAATTGTCCTATGAAGCTGCTTCAACACAAATCTATTTTCCTCCCATGTGCTGCTTCAACACGACTCGACCCAAAATGTCCGCCAGTAACTACTTCACAACAGTGTTATCAGTCAGAACCAGAGGCACCGTCAGAGCTGCGGACGTCGTGGTTGTTGTATGGGCCTGGTCCTTTTGGAGAGTTTGTACCGGAGGTACATGGAGGTCTTGGACTGGGAGGCTCTCCTCGGCCAGCACGTGTGGCCGTCGCCAGAGTAGTCCTCCAGACACTGACAGGTGTAGGAACCAGAGGTGTTGAAACACTGGGAATGACGGCTACACAGGTGAGTACTGTCCAGACACTCGTCCTTATCTGGGGAGAGGGAGGAGGATACGGTGACATGTTGAGAAGAAGATGATTATCAGCACCAAGCAATAATGCTTGTGTGGATTCTTAAGAGAATCAACATCAATACACAAGTATTGTTTTGTCAGTCTCATCCTAACTGAAACAGCCATATCTAAAGTATCAACAGATCTGAATTCAAATCAGTCAATTCTCCATTGAAGCTAACCCTGAGACACGTGTGGATGTTGTAGAATGTTTTCCAGATGTCCTAATCTACAGTACTAGACAGCATCTATGTCAAAGTCAGCTTTGTGTTTACTCTCCTCTCTCTCTTCTCTTTCGCGCTTCTCTCGCTTCTCTCTCCTCTCTCTTTCTTCTCCCTCCTTTATCTCTCTCTTTCCTATCTCTCTCTCTCCCCTCCTCTCTCTCTCCTCTCCTCTCTCTCTCTCCTCTCTTGGCCCTGCTCATCACGTTCAACACAAACTGGTGGTCTGTTTAATTAGCATTCTGACTTAATTTCAGTTACTTCTCCTTTGCCTGTAAGCTCTGAATTTGGCAACCCAAACCAAGCTGGAAAGCAGAGACCAAACCCATGCAGTTTTACAGTAAGACCCATGCTTGTTTTGAGTATTACTGGATAGCTTTTCCACCTTTTCACTGGCTCTGAGGTGAAGACATTATCGGCCAGCCAGCACACAGAGAGAGCCAGCAGGAAGCCATGACTTGACTCGACTCACTGAGTGTGAGGTCAAGGGGTTGTTAAGTAACAACTAGTCTGTCTCAAAGCTCCAGGAAATAGGTGTTGCAATGTTCGCCAAGGAAGCATAAGCAATAACAGCTACCACAGCTGAGCGAGCGGGGGAGGCAAGCTAGAGAAATACATTCAGGCTCTCACTGGGTTGCTGCAGCCAAAGCTCATCTACAGAGGATCGGTCTGTTTGACAATGAAACGTAGGCTAAATGAGAGGAACATGTGAGGGCGTGCTGTGAGGTAGTCATTCATTTAAACAGCACTGACACTGAGAAAAGTGGGTCTGTGGCTTACACACACACACACACGCATGAATGCACACACATACACACTACCACAGCATATTTTACGAGACACATGGCCATCTGCTGAGAGATGCTGAAGGAAGAAATTATATTAATGTCATACATCGGTTAAAGTCATACACAGACAGACAGACAGACAGACAGACAGACAGACAGACAGACAGACAGACAGACAGACAGACAGACAGACAGACAGACAGACAGACAGACAGACAGACAGACAGACAGACAGACAGACAGACAGACAGACAGACAGACTGTTTCTCTAACATTCCCTGTTAATATTAATACTGGTATCTAACAGCCGTATATTCCCTGTTAATATTAATACTGGTATCTAACAGCCTTACATTCCCTGTTAATATTAATACTGGTATCTAACAGCCTTACATTCCCTGTTAATATTAATACTGGTATCTAACAGCCTTACATTCCCTGTTAATATTAATACTGGTATCTAACAGCCTTACATTCCCTGTTAAAATTAATACTGGTATCTAACAGCCTTACATTCCCTGTTAATATTAATACTGGTATCTAACAGCCTTACATTCCCTGTTGATATTAATACTGGTATCTAACAGCCTTACATTCCCTGTTAATATTAATACTGGTATCTAACAGCCTTACATTCCCTGTTAATATTAATACTCATATCTAACAGCCTTACATTCCCTGTTGATATTAATACTGGTATCTAACAGCCTTACATTCCCTGTTATTATTAATACTGGTATCTAACAGCCTTACATTCCCTGTTAATATTAATACTGGTATCTAACAGCCTTACATTCCCTGTTAATATTAATACTGGTATCTAACAGCCTTACATTCCCTGTTAATATTAATACTGGTATCTAACAGCCTTACATTCCCTGTTAATATTAATACTGGTATCTAACAGCCTTACATTCCCTGTTAATATTAATACTGGTATCTAACAGCCTTACATTCCCTGTTAATATTAATACTGGTATCTAACAGCCTTACATTCCCTGTTAATATTAATACTGGTATCTAACAGCCTTACATTCCATGTTAATATTAATACTGGTATCTAACAGCCTTACATTCCCTGTTGATATTAATACTGGTATCTAACAGCCTTACATTCCCTGTTAATATTAATACTGGTATCTAACAGCCTTACATTCCCTGTTAATATTAATACTGGTATCTAACAGCCTTACATTCCCTGTTAATATTAATACTGGTATCTAACAGCCTTACATTCCCTGTTAATATTAATACTGGTATCTAACAGCCTTACATTCCCTGTTAATATTAATACTGGTATCTAACAGCCTTACATTCCCTGTTAATATTAATACTGGTATCTAACAGCCTTACATTCCCTGTTGATATTAATACTGGTATCTAACAGCCTTACATTCCCTGTTAATATTAATACTCATATCTAACAGCCTTACATTCCCTGTTGATATTAATACTGGTATCTAACAGCCTTACATTCCCTGTTAATATTAATACTCATATCTAACAGCCTTACATTCCATGTTAATACTCATATCTAACAGCCGTATATTCCCTGTTATTATTAATACTGGTATCTAACAGCCTTACATTCCCTGTTAATATTAATACTGGTATCTAACAGCCTTACATTCCCTGTTAATATTAATACTGGTATCTAACAGCCTTACATTCCCTGTTAATATTAATACTGGTATCTAACAGCCTTACATTCCCTGTTGATATTAATACTGGTATCTAACAGCCTTACATTCCCTGTTAATATTAATACTGGTATCTAACAGCCTTACATTCCCTGTTAATGTTAATACTGGTATCTAACAGCCTTACATTCCCTGTTGATATTAATATCGGTTTCTAACAGCCTTACATTCCCTGTTAATATTAATACTGGTATCTAACAGCCTTACATTCCCTGTTAATATTAATACTGGTATCTAACAGCCTTACATTCCCTGTTAATATTAATACTCATATCTAACAGCCTTACATTCCATGTTAATACTCATATCTAACAGCCGTATATTCCCTGTTAATATTAATACTGGTATCTAACAGCCTTACATTCCCTGTTAATATTAATACTGGTATCTAACAGCCTTACATTCCCTGTTAATATTAATACTCATATCTAACAGCCTTACATTCCATGTTAATACTCATATCTAACAGCCTTACATTCCCTGTTAATATTAATACTGGTATCTAACAGCCTTACATTCCCTGTTAATGTTAATACTGGCATCTAACAGCCTTACATTCCCTGTTAATATTAATACTGGTATCTAACAGCCTTACATTCCCTGTTAATATTAATACTGGTATCTAACAGCCTTACATTCCCTGTTGATATTAATACTGGTATCTAACAGCCTTACATTCCCTGTTGATGTTAATACTGGTATCTAACAGCCTTACATTCCCTGTTAATATTAATACTGGTATCTAACAGCCTTACATTCCCTGTTAATATTAATACTGGTATCTAACAGCCTTACATTCCCTGTTGATATTAATACTGGTATCTAACAGCCTTGCATTCCCTGTTAATATTAGTACTGGTATCTAACAGCCTTACATTCCCTGTTAATATTAATACTGGTTTCTAACAGCCTTACATTCCCTGTTAATATTAATGCTGGTATCTAACAGCCTTACATTCCCTGTTGATATTAATATGGGTATCTAACAGCCTTACATTCCATGTTAATACTCATATCTAACAGCCTTACATTCCCTGTTAATATTAATACTGGTTTCTAACAGCCTTACATTCCCTGTTAATATTAATACTGGTATCTAACAGCCTTACATTCCCTGTTGATATTAATACTGGTATCTAACAGCCTTACATTCCCTGTTAATATTAATACTGGTATCTAACAGCCTTACATTCCCTGTTAATATTAATACTGGTATCTAACAGCCTTACATGCCCTGTTAATATTAATACTGGTATCTAACAGCCTTACATTCCCTGTTAATATTAATACTGGTATCTAACAGCCTTACATTCCCTGTTATTATTAATACTGGTATCTAACAGCCTTACATTCCCTGTTAATATTAATACTGGTATCTAACAGCCTTACATTCCCTGTTGATATTAATACTGGTATCTAACAGCCTTACATTCCCTGTTGATATTAATACTGGTATCTAACAGCCTTACATTCCCTGTTGATATTAATATCGGTTTCTAAGAGCCTTTACAGCCTGCTGTACAGTATGGGGGATGTCCGTACCTCGACACTGCACTGAGTCCTGGAGCGTCCCCAACACAAAGCCCTCCCTGCACACACACACAAAGCTGCCAAAGGTGTTCTTGCAAGTGCGCCGGGGAGGGCAAACATCTGACGCCCCGCGACACTCGTCCACATCTGCAAAACAGCACAACAAGGCCACACAAACTCAACACCTGAGCATGCATAAACACACACACACACCCACTAGACGTAACATATACAAGGGAGACGACAAAGTGCTGTAAAGAACCTAGGGTTGTTTTCTCAGATCAAAACAATCACTAACTATACATCAGAAAGAGGACATGAGTGCTTTGGCCATCTTGGGAGTTTTTTTGTACAGGTGCTTTGAAATGTACACTGCTGTTGTTCAGTCACAACACACTTACACACAATACTTTTCAGGTGCTTCTCTGTCTCTCTGTAACTAGAACAATTCTAATGTTTCAAATGTAGATGTCGTTGAAATGAAGGCAAATGAGTGATACTGTATATACCACAATATGATGTCACTTCAGACACTGAGGAGTTGGTCCAAGTACAGAATAACAGGGGAATTGAACCTGTCATGATGATGCTATGGTTATGTCTTTGTTCTAATGGTTCTGTTGAAGCTGCCCATGTCCTGGAGAGAAACCCTCCTGTTGTAACTAACCTGATTCAGCTTATCAACCAGCTAATTATTTGAATCGGGGTTGGAGTGAAAACCTACAGGACGGTAGCTCTCCAGGAACAGGATTAGAATGAAAACCTACAGGAGGATATCTCTCCAGGAACAGGGTTAGAGTGAAAACCTACAGGAGGATATCTCTCCAGGAACAGGGTTAGAGTGAAAACCTACAGGAGGGTAGCTCTCCAGGAACAGGGTTAGAATGAAAACCTACAGGAACAGGGTTAGAGTGAAAACCTACAGGAGGATATCTCTCCAGGAACAGGGTTAGAGTGAAAACCTACAGGAGGATATCTCTCCAGGAACAGGGTGAGAGTTAACCCCTGCAGGAGGATGTCTCTCCAGGAACAGGGTTAGAGTAAAACCTACAGGAGGGTAGCTCTCCAGGAACAGGGTTAGAATGAAAACCTACAGGAGGATATCTCTCCAGGAACAGGGTTAGAGTGGAGACCTAGAGGACGGTAGCTCTCCAGGAACAGGGTTAGAATGAAAACCTACAGGACGGTAGCTCTCCAGGAACAGGGTTGGAGTGAAAACCTACAGGAGGGTAGCTCTCCAGGAACAGGGTTAGAGTGGAGACCTAGAGGACGGTAAGCTCTCCAGGAACAGGGTTAGAGTGAAAACCTACAGGACGGTAGCTCTCCAGGAACAGGGTTAGAGTGGAGACCTAGAGGACGGTAGCTCTCCAGGAACAGGGTTAGAGTGGAGACCTAGAGGACGGTAGCTCTCCAGGAACAGGGTTAGAATGAAAACCTACAGGACGGTAGCTCTCCAGGAACAGGGTTAGAGTGATAACCTAGAGGACGGTAGCTCTCCAGGAACAGGGTTGGAGTGGAGACCTAGAGGACAGTAGCTCTCCAGGAACAGGGTTAGAGTGGATACCTAGAGGACGGTAGCTCTCCAGGAACAGGGTTAGAATGAAAACCTACAGGACGGTAGCTCTCCAGGAACAGGGTTGGAGTGAAAACCTACAGGAGGGTAGCTCTCCAGGAACAGGGTTAGAGTGGAGACCTAGAGGACGGTAGCTCTCCAGGAACAGGGTTAGAATGAAAACCTACAGGACGGTAGCTCTCCAGGAACAGGGTTGGAGTGAAAACCTACAGGAGGGTAGCTCTCCAGGAACAGGGTTAGAGTGGAGACCTAGAGGACGGTAAGCTCTCCAGGAACAGGGTTAGAGTGAAAACCTACAGGACAGTAGCTCTCCAGGAACAGGGTTAGAGTGAAAACCTACAGGACGGTAGCTCTCCAGGAACAGGGTTAGAGTGGAGACCTAGAGGACGGTAGCTCTCCAGGAACAGGGTTAGAGTGGAGACCTAGAGGACGGTAGCTCTCCAGGAACAGGGTTAGAATAAAAACCTACAGGACGGTAGCTCTCCAGGAACAGGGTTAGAGTGATAACCTAGAGGACGGTAGCTCTCCAGGAACAGGGTTGGACTGGAGACCTAGAGGACAGTAGCTCTCCAGGAACAAGGTTAGAATGAAAACCTACAGGACGGTAGCTCTCCAGGAACAGGGTTGGAGTGGAGACCTAGAGGACAGTAGCTCTCCGGGAACAGGGTTAGAGTGGATACCTAGAGGACGGTAGCTCTCCAGGAACAGGGTTAGAATGAAAACCTACAGGACGGTAGCTCTCCAGGAACAGGGTTAGAGTGATAACCTAGAGGACGGTAGCTCTCCAGGAACAGGGTTGGAGTGGAGACCTAGAGGACGGTAGCTCTCCAGGAACAGGGTTAGAGTGGATACCTAGAGGACGGTAGCTCTCCAGGAACAGGGTTGGAGTGGAGACCTAGAGGACAGTAGCTCTCCGGGAACAGGGTTAGAGAGCCCTGCTGACTAGGCCTCTGCAGTACCTAGAGAAGGGGTGTTCAACTCTTACCCTAAGAGGTCCGGAGTACTGCTGCTTTTCTGTTCTACTTGATAATTAATTGCATTCACCTGGTGTCCCAGGTCTAAATCAGTTCCATTTAGAGGGGAAGAATACAAAATAAATTAAAAATATGTTCCACTGTAACTACCTACAGTATATGACTGTTATGATTTCTCTGAGGTCTCAGGCCTGGTTGGTTAGTTCCTAGAGCTACTCTCCTGTGGCGTGAGAATGAGGCAATGGCTCTCAGGATCAACCATGGAGGCTGGGCCTCGTTACAGGACAGGAGGTGTCTGCTGCGAGGACTTTATGACCGCACTACAGTTATCGAGCTAAGGGACTTCAAAGTAATGAGTGCTAGCTATTTTAAGGAGAGGGCAAAGAGTAGAGTACAGCTACTGGGACCCGGGGTCTGTTTTCTTAACACTTGAGGTAATTGCGGGGTTTATCGTTCTGTGGACAGACTCAGTGGGTAGGCGCTGTTAGTAATAGCTGGTTGGAGGTCGTTAACATGTCCTCTAGTAGTGTACATATGGGAACCTGTCTCTCCACCTGCTCTCTAATAGCAGCCAGAGACCGAACTAGTAGCTACACACTGTCATGCTACGATCATGGTTAGCACACAGTATACCCCATAGTAATGCCAAAGGAATGCACCAAACTCTGGGCTGTTTCCCAATCCCAGTCCCCCCTTACTTCTTCCCATGGCATTGGAACTGAAAGAACTAGAGGGGAGGGAGGAGTTTGGGGGTTGCCATGGCAATGGGGTTCCATGGGGTTGCCAAGGAAGCCCACCTTCACAGGTCCTGTTGTCGGCGGCCAGGTGGAGGCCGGTGGCACACAGACAGCGCACCTCTCCCCACCGGTCGATCTGGCAACCGAACTGGCAGCGTGCGGAGGAGCACTCATGCTCTTCTGGAAGAGAACACAGGATAAACTGGCTGAGAGTCAAGGCAGAAATGGATGGTTGGAATGAACACATGCCACCACACACAAACCATGTGCTGTACTGTAATACTATAGACTCACAAGCAGTGATATAAAACCAGTTTGGTTTGGTCTTATGTGATACTCATATTATATTCCTTGCTTTATATTGATTGCAACAGTTAACAGTTGATCCTCTATATTGCTCCCACAGCGTTGGGGAGTAATGTATTATAAAAAAAAACTAACATTACCAGCAAAAATATTGTAGTCAGATTACAGATAGGCCTACTTTTCTAAATTACTTCTAGTATTACTTTTAAATTTAGAAAGGATGTTTTTACGTTACGTTACTGAGTTTGGATCATCTAAAAGTTATGTAAGAATGAACCATTTTGGACAAGTAACCAGTAACTGTAACAAATTACATCCATAAAGTAACCTACCCAACCCTGACTGTACCATACAGTAACCTACCCAACCCTGATTGTACCATAAAGTAACCCACCCAACCCTGACTGTACCATAGATACCTACCCAACCCTGACTGTACCATACAGTAACCCACCCAACCCTGACTGTATCATACAGTAACCTACCCAACCATGACTGTACCATAGATACCTACTCAACCCTGACTGTACCATACAGTAACCTAACCAACCCTGACTGTACCATACAGTAACCTACCCAACCATGACTGTACCATACAGTAACCTACCCAACCATGACTGTACCATACAGTAACCTACCCAACCATGACTGTACCATAGATACCTACTCAACCCTGACTGTACCATACAGTAACCTACCCAACCCTGACTGTACCATACAGTAACCTACCCAACCCTGATTGTACCATAAAGTAACCCACCCAACCCTGACTGTACCATAGATACCTACCCAACCCTGACTGTACCATACAGTAACCTACCCAACCCTGACTGTACCATACAGTAACCCACCCAACCCTGACTGTACCATACAGTAACCTACCCAACCATGACTGTACCATACAGTAACCTACCCAACCCTGTGCCCACTACAACAAATGTCACACTCTAGATCAAGTGAATAAGACTTGACGCTATTGACCCGTGGACGACAGGGGGGTTCTGGGTAATGGATCATCCAGACTGGAGGTATGTAGCTGACGGGCAAGCTGAGCAGCCAATCAAGATCCAGAACCACTGAAACTTTACCCCTTGTCTATAATAACATTTGACCCATATCAGCACGCCAGTACATGCAGTCCTGACACTGAGCCCTGTGGTATTCACAGTAGGATGAAGTTGCCCCCAAGAAGCTGATCTATGATCGGTTTTGCATTGTACCCCCTAGTGTATAATGTTAGAGTTTAGAAGATGGTGAGCTGATCCTAGATCAGTGTCTAAGGGCGACTTCTACCCGGGCGTGGTATTTCATCAATGGTTGGGACATGATGTTCCATGAAATTGGGCAGAAACCGGTTTGAACTCGTATGTACTGGTGCAGGTTGATCCATCTGTCATGAGGTAGTATCCGGGGTCGCAGTAACACCGGTAACTACCCTGGGTGTTCATACAGCTGTTGGAGCATCGTCGCTCTGGGAGACCACACTCATTCACATCTGGAATCAACAACCAACTACAATCAGGATCAGGAATCATATCAAGATCAGCATGCATGAATCAAACATAATAACTGGAATCAATAACCAAGAATCAACATGCACGAATCACACAGTATCTGGAATCAACATGCTTGAATCATACAGAATCTTAAATCAACATGCATGAATCATATAGAGTCAAAGATAGCCACCTTGGTCACATTGCTGGCCCTTGTATCCCACAGAGCAGGAGCACTTGTCTGGACCCACACAGACTCCATTCCTGCAAGGCTTGTTGCACACAGCTAGATGGTCAGAGAGAGCAGGTAAACACATATGATAACCTCGGCTGGTGTATTGTTGCATTGTTGTTGTTTCTGGAGGACTTGCCCAGTGGCCGCTGACTTACGCTGGCAGACACCCATGACATTCCTCCAGCCTAAACAGCAGGCAGTAGACGTGCCAAAGGTGCAGAGCCCCACGGACCCCGACGGCCCACCGAGAGGCCCAGACACGGCCCTCACTGTCCTGGTGGGATGGATGGATAGGTAGATAGATGGAGGGGTGGATGGAGGGAGATGGAAAGGTGGGTGGATGGAGAGGAAGAGTGGGTTAATAATTTATCTGCCACAATTAAGAAAGACCCCAAGGTTTCTGCACTACCATGTTGTCATCAATGCCTTATTTGTGTTGCTACACTGTTTCTCTCTTCAACAGTATGACTAAACACACACACACATATATATATATATAGTACCAGTCAAAAGTTTGGACACGCCTACTCATTCAAGGGTTTTTCTTTATTTTTACTATTTTCTACATTGTGAAGAAATCAAAACTATAAAATAACATATTTGGAATCATATAGTAACCAAAAAAGTGTTAAACAAATCTTCAAAGTAGCCACCCTTTGCCTTGATGACAGCTTTGCACACTCTTGGCATTCTCTCAACCAGCTTCACCTGGAATGCTTTTTCAACAGTCTTGAAGGGGTTCCCACATACGCTGAGCACTTGTTGGCTGCTTTTCCTTCACTCTGCGGTCCAACTCATCCCAAACCATCTCAATTGGGTTGAGGTCAGGAGATTGTGGCCAGATCATCTGATGCAGCACTCCATCACTCTCCTTCTTGGTCAAATAACTCTTACACAGCCTGGAGGTGTGTTGGGTCATTGTCCTGTTGAAAAACAAATGATAGTCCCACTTAGCGCAAACCAGATGGGATGGCGTATTGCTGCAGAATGCTGTGGTAGCCATGTTGGTTAAGTGTGCCTTGAATTCTAAATAAATGTGTCACTAGCAAAGCAACCCCACACCATCACACCTCCTCCATGCTTCACGGTGGGAACCACACATGCAGAGATCATCCATTCACCTACTCTGCGTCTCGCAAAGACACAACAGTTGGAAACAAAATTCTCAAATTTGGACTCATCAGACCAAAGGACAGATTTCCACCGGTCTAATGTCCATTGCTTGTGTTTCTTGGCACAAGCAAGTCTCTTTCTTATTGGTGTCCTGGGGCGTTAGGGTAGACTAGTGTTTAGAGCGTTAGAGCGTTGGACTAGTAACCGGAAGGTTGCAAGTTCAAACCCCCGAGCTGACAAGGTACAAATCTATCGTTCTGCCCCTGAACAGGCAGTTAACCCACTGTTCTTAGGCTGTCATTGAAAATAAGAACTTGTTCTTAACTGACTTACATAGTTAAATAAAGATTCAATTAAAATAAATAGTAGTGGTTTAATTGCAGCAATTCCACCATGAAGGCCTGATTCACACAGTTGATGTTGAGCTGTGTCTGTTACTCTGTGAAGCATTTATTTGGGATGCAATCTGAGGTGCAGCTAATTGCCCATTTCTGAGGCTGGTAACTAATGAACTACAGCAGAGGTAACTCTGGACCAGTTTCATCATAGCGCTTGATGGTTTTTGCGATTGCACTTGAAACTTTCAAAGTTCTTGAAATGTCCAGATTGACTGACCTTCATGAATGGGCTGTCGTTTCTCTTTGCTTATTTGAGCTGTTCTTGCCATAATATGGACTTGGTCTTTTACCAAATAGGGCTGTCTTCTGTATACCACCCTTACCTTGTCACAACACAACTGATGGGCTCAAACACATTAAGAAGGAAAGAAATTCCTCAAATTAACTTTTAACATGCCACACCAGTTAATTGAAATCCATTCCAGGTAACTACCTCATGGAGCTGGTTGAGAGAATGCCAAGAGTGTGCAAAGCTGTCATCAAGACAAAGGGTGGCTACTTTGAAGAATCTCAAATATAAAATGTATTTTGATTTGTTTTACACTTTTTTGGTTACTACATGATTCCATATGGGCTATTTCATAGTTTGATGTCTTTACTATTATTCTACAATGTAGAAAATAGTAAAAATAAAGAAAAACCTTGCAGTGGGTAGGTATGTCCAAAATGTGGACTGGGACTCTATATACACAAAGTATCAGTCCACATTTTGGACAACCTACTGTATAGTTGAGAGTGCAGAGGCTCTCTAAGGCTTGTGGAAGAGGATCTATAATTAATTGGTAACAACATATTCATATGGAGTCACTATTACAAAGCATTGTGTAAATACAGCAGAACTCTGGAACACACATTCTATTTCTATGACTGGAAGTCATTTGGAGCTGTTGTAACTACTTATGAAACATCTTCTAGGTTCACATGCAGTGGAGAGAAGCCTTGACACACACATGCTGTATTCCAAATGGCAATAATTGCTGTTTCATTAAAAAGAGGGAACTAAACAAAACTGCAGGGGAGATTGGATACCATTTACTGTGTAGCTGATGTTAAACCTTTCCTACAATCGTCAGTCCAAAATGCCAGAGGCAGTCATTTTGAGGGGTGCATACCTCCACACCAAAGTGGTATATAATAAGGCTAGGAAAAGGAGACTATTGAGTGATTACTCCCAAACCAAGTGGGTCTAACAATTCACAGACTTTAGAATATAGTAACTGTAAGTAGTAGAACAGCAAAGAAAAGTCTCTAAACATGGATCGTCAGGTGTCATGAGATGAATAACCTACAGTCATGATCAGTAGATAAATAAATGCGATTTAACCTGCATCATCACCGCACATATAATTTAATTAGCGGCAACTGCAAATTACAGTTGTTTCATACCTGCTCCTGTCCTGTTGAAAAGCCATGGAGAACGCAATAAAACGCATGGTGATAACCAGCAACCACTGGCGCACCGGACGTGCGCTGACAACCGTAAATACCATCATATCACGAAGGTAATTGTCAGCTCATAAAACAGCTACATATTATTTTCCTTATTTCGTGATGAGAGCATTTCAGAGACACGTTATTGTGCCAGCATGTCTCCTGCGGTGAGTCTGGAGTAAGGCGTGGTCACCTCCTAGTTCATTTTATGATTGAGTGTCTTGGAACTTTCGGAATTTTGTCCAATAGGTGGGAAAGGTTACCTGGCAGGCGAGAAAGAGAGAGAAAGAGAGAGAGAGAGAGAGAGAGAGAGAGAGAGAGAGAGAGAGAGAGAGAGAGATGGACAACTTTGAATATCACATTTAAATAATAAATACACAGACAGAAAATAGCGAGACAATTTCAGTTTTTATTCACACTAATTTACTTTTAATCTTAAACCCACATGAGGACGTGACTGACTCTGGACCAAAGGTCTCACCCGTGGTCTGTCTCAATCACGTAGGAAACATGCATTTTGTTATTGGAATAAGAGTTTATAGGGCCATTTTGTGATAAAAGGCGCGAGAATCACCAGTGACAACGGCAGAACCAAAGCATTCGAAGTAACATGCTAAACCGTTAACTACTTCCAGGCATGACCAGTGAGCAATCAGTTACATTAGACTGAGAGGCAGAAATCAGGGTTAATCGCCTGCATGGTGGCCTGAATGAAACAAATAGTGATCACACCAGGCACTATATAGGCCAGTTAAAGGGAAACAAGCAGTGCATTGATTTGTGACATTACTTCAATGGGCAATGCAAAGTCATGATTTTCCTATTGCTTCCTCTGATAAGGATGAAAGTTAGATGTATTTATTTTAAAACACTGAGCTGATTGCATCCCTATGTAGGCCTGCATTACATCCCGCTTGTTTATCCTGAGAGGACTTGTTCCCTCTCTCCCCTGCTCCAAATCAACACTGCAATTTGTCCGACCCCAAAACAAGTAAAGACGTACTGTAAATGGCACATATTTGGCAGCGCTCTCCAAACCCCCTTGTGCTAATTATGAGATGACTGTGGTAGATAGATAGCCTCAGGGTTCCTCTGAGTATACTGCAGAGCCACCATCCACCACGCACTGCACAGGGAGCACACACATGTGAGGCATTTAAACCTCCCCAACCACACATGGCATCCAACCTCCAACATCTAACCAATCACAGTGATTAAATAATTTGGCATCGGGGGTGGTGGTGGGGGTGGACTGCGCTCTTTTGAGAAGCGCACACGCACAGTGTCAAGTGCACCGCTGCGCATCACCACGCGAGGTAGAAGAAACCACCCAGTAAAATCCCAGCCAAGCCTCAGACCTCATTCGTCATTATGATACAATTAAACACAATCCTGCCTAGCAACGAAAGAAGGGGAGAATAAAAGAGAAGTGTAGTTAGTGACCATGGTGAACAGGAGGAGGAGAGGAAGGGAGGGGGGGTAGTATGTGTGTGGATAGCGCAATGTGCGGCAAGTGCTGCGGCTCTTCCTGTCATTCTCTCTCTATCCCTATCGCTCCCTTTTGCTCTCTCTCTCGCTCTCTTTCTATCTTTTTCCCACTTTCTCTGTGATGCTCTGTGGTTTTCTTCTGTATGGTATAATTCTCTCTCTCATCTCTCTCTTATTCTTCCCTCTCTCTCTCACTTTGTTTGCTTTAAAAGCCCTGGGGTACTTGAAGTGCAGTGATGTACTGGAGGAGATCGTTCTACCCTCGATTATGCCCACATTAATTTTTGTGGGAATGGTTAATTTGCAGCTCCACAAAGTACACCAAATCACCAAGTCCTCCTCTCCCACCACATCATAGCTATTCAGTGCAGTGGTGGTCTGTCTCCTCAACCTGGGGGGGCCGTCTCATACAGACAGAAGTCCACCACTTAGACACTGTGTATAGATACAGACAGAATAGATCAGCCTCATACAGACAGACCTCCACCGCTCAGACGCTGCGTATAGATAGAGACAGAGTAGATCAGCCATACAGCCAGACAGTGCACCCTAGCTCAGACATAAGGTATAGAAACGGAAAGAATAGAATAGATCAGCCAGCCAGACAGACAGAGAGAGTACACCATGGCTCAGACACAAGGCATAGAAACTGACAGTTCTCCATTAGAGTAGATCATTCATACAGACAGTTCTCCATAACTCAGACCCCAGGTATGGAATAGACAGTTGAGTAGATCAGTGGCATCATGGTAGCTGTAAAGGGAAAGGTGGCCCAACTGGATCAAATGAAGAGTTTTTACAGTCTATTGAACCCTTCTATCGGATGCACCAAAGTCTTCAGGGTTGTCTCCCAGGGTGTCTCAGGGGGAGTTGGAGAACCCACTCTCCCAGGGTGTCTCAGGGGGAGTTGGAGAACCCACTCTCCCAGGGTGTCTCAGGGGGAGTTGGAGAACCCGCTCTCCCAGGGTGTCTCAGGGGGAGTTGGAGAACCCACTCTCCTAGGGTGTCTCAGGGGGAGTTGGAGAACCCGCTCACCCAGGGTGTCTCAGGGGGAGTTGGCGAACCCGCTCTCCCAGGGTGTCTCAGGGGGAGTTGGAGAACCCGCTCTCCCAGGGTGTCTCAGGGGGAGTTGGAGAACCCGCTCTCCCAGGGTGTCTCAGGGGAAGTTGGAGAACCCGCTCTCCCAGGGTGTCTCAGGGGGAGTTGGCGAACCCACTCTCCCAGGGTGTCTCAGGGGGAGTTGGAGAACCCGCTCTCCCAGGGTCTCTCAGGGGGAGTTGGCGAACCCACTCTTCCAGGGTGTCTCAGGGGGAGTTGGAGAACCCGCTCTCCCAGGATGTCTCAGGGGGAGTTGGAGAACCTACTCTCCCAGGGTGTCTCAGGGGGAGTTGGAGAACCCACTCTCCCAGGGTGTCTCAGGGGGAGTTGGAGAACCCGCTCTCCCAGGGTGTCTCAGGGGAGTTGGCGAATCCACTCTCCTAGGGTGTCTCAGGGGGAGTTGGAGAACCCGCTCTCCCAGGGTGTCTCAGGGGGAGTTGGATAACCCGCTCTCCCAAGGTGTCTCAGGGGGAGTTGGAGAACCCGCTCTCCCAGGGTGTCTCAGGGGGAGTTGGAGAACCCGCTCTCCCAGGGTGAGTTGGAGAACCCATTCTCCCATGGTGTCTCAGGGGGAGATAGGATATGCATGAAACACATTTCCAATTCACACATATATATAAATACACACTTGACAAATATATGCACCCACCAAATTATTATTATGCTCCAACCATTTAGTCACCTGAAGCAATGATATTTATTCAACCTTTATTTAACTAGGCCAGTCAGTTAAGAACAAATTCTTATTTCCAATGACGGCATACCCCGGCCAAATCCAGACGACACTGTGCCAATTGTGCACTGCCCTATGGGACTCCCGATCACGGCCAGTTGTGATACAGTCTGGAAATGAACCAAGGTCTGTAGTGACGTCTCTTGCACTGAGATGCAGTGCCTTAGACCGCTGCGCCACTCGGGAGCCCACACCTGAAACAGCAGTGATGGTAGTGACAGTGTGAGGTTGTTCTAAGGGTGTCAGTGTGGTTCGGTCAACCAGAGTTGTGAGGGAGGACTGCCACCTTCTGTCTGCTTCAGGAAGATAGACGACCCCTTTTTTTTATCGTCGCACCGTCTCCTATAGGCAAGGGCCAATAAAGCATCTTAGAGTAGAAGTGCTGATCTAGGATCAGGTTTTCCCTGTTCATTTAATCTTATGCATAATCATCTAAAAGGCAACACTGATCCCATATCAACACTCCTATTCTGAGACACTTTATGAATAGGAGCCCAGTCAGCAGTTAAAAATAGTATCTTGCTTTCAAATCCTTGGTCTCTACCCACCTCCAATAGACACTAAGCAACATTCCAATCAGAATCAACCCTCTGGCTCTTTATTTCAGAACACAGAGAAAGTTCCGGTACCAACCAGCTCCTGGACTTGGTCCTAATGTGTTTAGCAAGTAGCCAGGCAGAGTTACAACAGGCTGGGGTCAGAGTTCATAGGGCGTGCTGCAGTGGGAGGAGTCTCCCAGGTGTGAGAGGGCATAGGTCAAGGGTCAGGTCACCAGACGGAAGGGACACCTGCAAGGGCCTGAGGAGAGCAGCAGGGAGGGATGAAGGAAGGAAGGAAGGGAGGGAGGGACATGGGACAGAATGGGCTAAATGACAGATCTCCAGCTAAACGGGAGGAGTTTGGGAAGAGGGGGAAGTCTGAAGTATCACTCCATCCATCACTATGTGGTCTGGTCACTGGATGGATGTGGGTTCAACGACTGATTCTGACTCAACCCACCCAGTCAGTTGGTAACTTTAGCTCCCTTCCGGCGGACGCACACAGATACTTGAGGTCACACACACACATACATGCACAAGCCTACACACGTATGCATGCATACACACATACATACACATAGTAGTGATGAGGGGGTGACTCATAGCCTGCAGTGGGGAGGGTTGGTTTAGGGTCATGAAATATTGTGTGGATGAAGGTTGAATAAAGAGAAAACAATACCTTTCAAAAAATACATGTATAATTCTTGTGCATTTTATAGGCTACATTCAGCTTTTTCTTTCATTATTTTTTGTCTATCTAGCATTAGGGCATAAGCCTAAGCTTTAGGTCATAACTTTATGCGCACCTAATAGCCTATAGCCAATCACCAAACACTTTTGAGAACAGGCAGAAAAAGTTAACTTCGATCTACTGAGGCAAAAAGGGCAATGTCAGAGTTTAATTCAATAAGAGGAAAGTTACAAAATGGAGAGTTAGAAACAAAGAGAAGGGAGGGACAGAAAATGAATGTTTGGGAAAGATTTGGTGAAGTGGTAAAAGAGCATGATATCAGTGCCGGCTGTGCTGTGAGGCTATATACAAATTAGACCATCACAAGAATGAAGCATTTTTTGCCAAAAAATGATACACCAAATGTGTGCTAAATTTAGACTTGGGAACAGGAGTAGAGAAATATAATTTCTTTCTTTTAGCATCTTCAGAGAATGTGAATGTGCAGTTAGATACTGTACCATCTGTAGAGGTGCTATCAGCAAACATTTCACTACACCTGCAATAAAATCTGCTAAAAACATGTGTATGAGACCAATACAATTTGATTTGATTTGATAGTATTTCAACCACATAGAATACCCATCCAAGCTGAACTGAAATCTGATCAGAAACATGTTGGGTCCTTTTCACAGCTTTATATTTCCTTGCAACCAGTCACTCTGATGTCATTCAGATGTTATTTTATGTGCAGTTTCTCCACTCTCCCGAAACGTGGATGGATGAGAAAACTTTACCGATGTTAACCAGATTGAAGCATTCATTCTATCGATTTATGACATCATTCTGGTGAGCAAGGGTTCATTTAGTCTTTTAGGGCAACATACAGTACCTGTCAAAGTTCAGACACACCTGCTCATTCAAGGGGTTTTCTTTATTTGTACTATTTTCTCCATTGTAGAATAACAGTGAAGATATCAAAACTATGAAATAACACATATGAAATCATGTAGTAAGCAAAAAATGTATATACAAATCTAAATATATGCTAGACTTTAGATTATTCAAAGTAGCCACCCTTTGTCTTGATGACAGCTTTGCACACTCTTGGCATTCTCTCAACCAGCTTCACCTGGAATTATTTTCCAACAGTCTTGAAGGAGTTCCCATATATGCTGAGCAATTGTTGGCTGCTTTTCGTTCACTCTGCGGTCCAACTCATTCCAAATCATCTCAACTGGGTTGAGGTCAGGTGATTGTGGAGGCCAGGTCATCTGATGCAGCACACCATCACTCTTCTTCTTGGTCAAATTGCCCTTACACAGCCTGGAGGTGTGTTGGGTCATTGACTTGTTGAAAAACAAATGTTAGTACCACTAAGTGCAAACCAGATGGGATGGTGTATCGCTGCAGAATTCTGTGGTAACCATGCTGGCTAAGTGTGCCTTGAATTCTAAATAAATCACAGACAACACCACCAGCAAAGCACCACGACACCATCACACCTCCTCCTCCCTGCTTCACATTGGGAACCACACATTCAACTACTCACCCAACTTATTGTGGGAAGCTTGTGGAAGGCTACCCAAAACATTTGACCCAAGTTAAACAATTTAATGGCAATGGTACCAAATGCTAATTGAGTGTATGTCAACTTTTGACCCACTGGTTATGTGATGAAAGAAATAAAACCTGAAATAAATCATTCTCTCTACGATTATTCTGACATTTCACATTCTTAAAATAAAGTGGTGATCCTAACTGACCTAAGACTGAGTTTATATGTATTTGGCTAAGGTATATGTAAACGACTGACTTCAACTGTTCATGATTCCATAATGTGTTATTTCATCGTTTCTACAATGTAGAGAATAGTACAAATAAAGAAAAACCCTTGAATGAGTAGGTGTGTCCAAACTCTGTTGCTGTATATGCTAATGACAGAAGATACGCTGAATGTAGGGAGACTGGGGATGGTTGGAACACCTTTTCTTCAGTTTCTCAGAGATCGTTTATGGTAGTATATTCAAAACTTGATACAAACAACCTACACCTGTTCTTTACCAATTGGTGTGGTTATTATATATGTAAATCAAATCGCAAATTCATGGTGTTTTCTTAAGTACAAGGAGTGAAGTGTTACAATTTACCCCATGGTCTGGGTTAGTTGTAACAGTGCTTCGGGTGAATTGTAACAGAATGAAAAAGTGCATAAATCATGGCACGCAACTAATTATTGTACACCTTTATTGAGATCATGAGAGCAACATTGCCATGTTCAACATTTCGTTTGGTAGAAATAATAATAAATGTAAATAATAAAATGTTTATTATTTTCCCCTCCACTAAATAGTCTTCTCAACCAAACAACAACTAGGCTAAACTGAACAACTGAATGTTTGTGGTGTGTGTGTGTGATGTGCGCGCATGCGTGTCTGTGTGTGTGACTGGATGTCACATAATCAGAGTCACAGCTGTGACATTGGTATGGCTGTCCTGGGGTACAGGGTTGGTGGGACCATAATTTGCATTCCCAGCTCTACTCCCAGACCTCCTTGGACTTGGACTTGTTAAAGTGCTCCATGCACACAATGCAGAAGTTTTCCTCGTTGGAGGAATTTGAATCTTCTGCTTCAATGTGCTTTGTTTTGGCTCTTTTCTTAAGCAGGACAGTTTTTGTTGTTGTTCAGTGTGGTTTGTCTTGGCTTGCTTTTTTCCAGCTGTTTTTTTATGCAGGGAAATTTTTTATTTTTGTCTTCTGAGTGCTTGACTTTTTATGCTCTTCCAGTGCGTGCTTGATGGGTTTATCCATGAAAATCACTGTTTTTCTCCTCAAATGAGTATGATATGTGATATGTATATGGTTACATAAGACAGAATGTTACTTAAGGCAAACATTTAAGGAGGGTGCTTGGGTGGGTGGGTGTATAGCGAACATCTAGCAACCCAAGAGTTCAGTGTTCAAATCTCATTATGGACGATTTGAGCTAATTAGCTACTTTGCAACTACTTAGCACGTTAGGTAAGCCTTCCCCTAACCTTAACCCTATAAGCTAATCCTTTCCCGAACCCTAAACTCAACCCTTTGACCTGACTTCTAACCTTAACCGTAAACTTAATCCTAACCCCTAGCCTAGCTAACATAAGCCAGCTAGCTAACGTTGGCGTTGGCCACTTGGCCACCTAGCTAAAGTTTGCTAATAACAAAATTTAATTAAAATATCATACATTTAATACATTTGTAACATATTGTATGTTTTGTGAATTTGAATTACAATTTGCAACATATTGTACAAATGGCAATTCCTAACATATCATACAAATTATAATTCGTGACATATCATTAGGGTGGCAGGGTAGCCTAGTGGTTAGAGCGTTGGACTAGTAACTGAAAGGTTGCAAGTTCGAATCCCAGCGCTGACAAGGTACAAATCTGTTGTTCTGCCCCTGAACAGGCAGTTAACCTGCTGTTCCTAGGCCGTCATTGAAAATAAGAATTTGTTCTTAACTTACTTGCCTAGTTAAATAAAATACTAAATGGACATTCACAAATTAATACATACCATACGAAACATACAGTACTAAATTGTGTGTCTTGGATTTCTGTACAAAATGCTCTGAGACCAGGTTTCGCTATGTTCTATCCAACTATGCCACAGATGTCTTTTGGCTTCATTCAGACTGGAAGGACATGGTGTACAGAGAGACTGTGGGGACAGCAGGGAAAATAGAACAGAGACCAGAACAGAAAACAGCCATTGGACACAGAGCTTTGGGAGAGATTAGGGTAGAGATGCACACAACACAACACCTCCACAGACTGTTTCTGTACCTACAAATGTAGGATCTTTATTTGATCACACTTTTGTTGCTGAGATAATATCCTGTACAGCAGGAAATGCAAACATGTAGTGTATTCTAGGTTTAGATGACAGACTTGATATACCCTAATAAAAAAGGTATCAACCCCTACACAAAAATATATTATAATCCATATAATAATTCACATTTCCTGTTGCTGCAGGATTATTTTTCCTGCTGTAGTTAACTGGCTCAAATTAAGATCCTACATCTGTAACCAAGGATTATTCCTTTAGCTATAGAGGCAGCAGCAGTGGTGCCATAGCAGCAGGGAAGAGGAAACGGCTCCACCAGAATGTGCCTTTACAGAACATTGATGTGATGGAAAGGAGTCATGGGGAGAATGAATGTTTGAGTACGGAGAGACTCTGTGTGTGACAGGTTTCTTTCTGGAATATTCTGCTTCTGGAATGTTGTTAATGAGTTTTTGAGTATAATAATTCATTTGGAGCATCAGAGGTTGGGAGGCTGGGGGAATGGTGGACTGACTGAATGACTGGACCAGGGTTTTATTTCCACTGAGGACACGTGTGTGTGTATGTGTATGTGTGTGTGAGTGTGTGTGTGTGTGTGTGTGTGTGTGTGTGTGTGTGTGTGTGTGTGTGTGTGTGTGTGTGTGTGTGTGTGTGTGTGTGTGTGTGTGTGTGTGTGTGTGTGTGTGTGTGTGTGTGTGTGTACGTGTATGTGTGTGTGAATGTGTGTGTGTGTGTCTGTCTAGGCAACCAGGAACAGCCATTCGCTGCTGCAATTCGTATGACAGGAGACTCATAAACACACACACACACACACACACACACACACACACACACACACACACACACACACACACACACACACACACACACTCTTTCCTCTACCTCCTTCTTTCTACACCACCATGTCAGAGGAAGCCAGAGAGACAATACCAATGCAGCCATACAGTAACAATGGTTAAGGGCGCTGTACTGCAGCGCCAGCTGTGCCATCAGAGTCCCTGGGTTCGCGCCCAGGCTCTGTCGTAACCGGCCGCGACCGTGAGGTCCGTGGGGCGACGCACAATTGGCCTAGCGTCGTCCGGGTTAGGGAGGGCTTGGTCGGTAGGGATGTCCTTGTCTCATCGCACACCAGCGACTCCTGTAGCGGGCCAGGCGCAGTGCGCGCTAACCAAGGTTGCCAGGTGCATGGTGTAGCCTCCGACACATTGGTGCGGCTGGCTTCCGGGTTGGATGCGCGCTGTGTTAAGAAGCAGTACGGCTGGTTGGGTTGTGTATCGGAGGACGCATGACATTCAACCTTCGTCTCTCCCGAGCCCATACGGGAGTTGTAGCGATGAGACAAGATAGTAGCTACTACAATAATTGGATACCACGAAATTGGGGAGAAAAAGGGGTAAAATTCAAACAAAAAAAAACCATTTTTTATTTTATTTTTTATTACTGCTGATGAGAACAGTAAGTCACTAGATTTTAAAAAGTAGTAATTTAGCAGACACTCTTATCCAGAGCGACTTACAGTTAGTGCAGTCCTCTTAAGATAGAGAGGTGGGACAACCACATATCACAGTCAAAGTACGTTTTTGCTCAAAGTAGCTGTCAGCAAAGTCAGCGGTAGTAAGGGGAAAAGAGTCAGGTGTGAGTGTTAGTTCACAAACCCCTTAAAAAAAAAAAGTATGTCATTTTTTAAAATATCTAAACCGTCCCCACACTCTAGCTTCATGACAGAGGATGACATGGGGCTAGATGGTAAACATCACGAGTCAGAACCACAGAGTATCCCTATGATCCACTGCTATTGTAATGCAAGAAGAAGAGGAGTAACGTTCCCGTGTCCGGACTGAGGGACAGACAGACCAATGTACAGATGGATGGTGGATGATGGATGCCGTTGGCTCCCCTTCAGTGATACAGCCAAGCTGCCAGCCAGAACACAGAAGGAAAACCACATCTTTGGTAGCATAGAACTCCACCTGTACTTTGTCCTCTTTCTCCCGTTCTCTTCGGGCAGAGAGCTCTGGAGCAGAGTCAAGCTTAGTCACCCACTGTTTGAACAGCAATTATGTTTGAGACGGGCAGAGTGTTTGGAAAAAGAAGGCGGAAGAGGAGGGTTTGCTCTTTGCGTCTGGCAACCAATACCTTGAGCTTCTTTTCTGAGGGGAAATGAACGATACAGAGTATACACAGAGGGACGTTGTCCTGTTAAAGTGGTCAGGGTGTGGACTTGACTCTTCAACCTGCTAACCCCTCTCTGGTGTGTGTGTGTGTCACTGAGGTCAACACACACACCCTCCTCTCCCACACACACACACACACGTCTCTGCCCGCTTGACCCCAGGGCTCCAGTGTTAGCAGTGGGGCTGGGGTGGATGGAACAGTGTTGACTCTCAGTGGGGCTGGGGTGGATGGAACAGTGTTGACTCTCAGTGGGGCTGGGGTGGTTGGAACAGTGTTGACTCTCAGTGGGGCTGGGGTGGATGGAACAGTGTTGACTCTCAGTGGGGCTGGGGTGGATGTAACAGTGTTGACTCTCAGTGGGGCTGGGGTGGATGTAACAGTGTTGACTCTCAGTGGGGCTGGGGTGGATGGAACAGTGTTGACTCTCAGTGGGGCTGGGGTGGATGGGACAGTGTTGACTCTCAGTGGGGCTGGGGTGGATGTAACAGTGTTGACTCTCAGTGGGGCTGGGGTGGATGTAACAGTGTTGACTCTCAGTGGGGCTGGGATGGATGGAACAGTGTTGACTCTCAGTGGGGCTGGGGTGGATGGGACAGTGTTGACTCTCAGTGGGGCTGGGTTGGATGGAACAGTGTTGACTCTCAGTGGGGCTGGGGTGGATGGAACAGTGTTGACTCTCAGTGGGGCTGGGGTGGATGTAACAGTGTTGACTCTCAGTGGGGCTGGGGTGGATGTAACAGTGTTGACTCTCAGTGGGGCTGGGGTGGATGGAACAGTGTTGACTCTCAGTGGGGCTGGGGTGGATGGAACAGTGTTGACTCTCAGTGAGGCTGGGGTGGAATGAACAGTGTTGACTCTCAGTGGGGCTGGGGTGGATGGAACAGTGTTGACTCTCAGTGGGGCTGGGATGGATGGAACAGTGTTGACTCTCAGTGGGGCTGGGGTGGATGGACGTGTTGACTCTCAGTGGGGCTGGGGTGGATGGAACAGTGTTGACTCTCAGTGGGGCTGGGGTGGATGTAACAGTGTTGACTCTCAGTGGGGCTGGGGTGGATGGAACAGTGTTGACTCTCAGTGGGGCTGGGGTGGATGGAACAGTGTTGACTCTCAGTGGGGCTGGGGTGGATGGAACAGTGTTGACTCTCAGTGGGGCTGGGGTGGATGGAACAGTGTTGACTCTCAGTGGGGCTGGGGTGGATGGAACAGTGTTGACTCTCAGTGGGGCTGGGGTGGATGGAACAGTGTTGACTCACAGTGGGGCTGGGGTGGATGGAACAGTGTTGACTCTCAGTGGGGCTGGGGTGGATGGAACAGTGTTGACTCTCAGTGGGGCTGGAGTGGATGTAACAGTGTTGACTCTCAGTGGGGCTGGGGTTGATGGGACAGTGTTGACTCTCAGTGGGGCTGGGGTGGATGGACGTGTTGACTCTCAGTGGGGCTGGGGTGGATGGGACAGTGTTGACTCTCAGTGGGGCTGGGGTGGATGGGACAGTGTTGACTCTTAGTGGGGCTGGGGTGGATGGGACAGTGTTGACTCTCAGTGGGGCTGGGGTGGATGGAACAGTGTTGACTCTCAGTGAGGCTGGGGTGGATGGAACAGTGTTGACTCTCAGTGGGGCTGGGGTGGATGGAACAGTGTTGACTCTCAGTGGGGCTGGTGGATGGAACAGTGTTGACTCTCAGTGGGGCTGGGGTGGATGGAACAGTGTTGACTCTCAGTGGGGCTGGGGTGGATGGAACAGTGTTGACTCTCAGTGGGGCTGGGGTGGATGGAACAGTGTTGACTCTCAGTGGGGCTGGGGTGGATGGAACAGTGTTGACTCTCAGTGAGGCTGGGGTGGATGGAACAGTGTTGACTCTGTGAGGCTGGGGTGGATGGACGTGTTGACTCTCAGTGGGGCTGGGGTGGATAGAACAGTGTTGACTCTCAGTGGGGCTGGGGTGGATGGAACAGTGTTGACTCTCAGTGGGGCTGGGATGGAATGAACAGTGTTGACTCTCAGTGGGGCTGGGGTGGATGGGACAGTGTTGACTCTCAGTGGGGCTGGGGTGGATGGAACAGTGTTGACTCTCAGTGGGGCTGGGGTGGATGTAACAGTGTTGACTCTCAGTGGGGCTGGGATGGATGTAACAGTGTTGACTCTCAGTGGGGCTGGGGTGGATGTAACAGTGTTGACTCTCAGTGGGGCTGGGATGGATGGAACAGTGTTGACTCTCAGTGGGGCTGGGGTGGATGGAACAGTGTTGACTCTCAGTTGGGCTGGGGTGGATGGAACAGTGTTGACTCTCAGTGGGGCTGGGGTGGATGGAACAGTGTTGACTCTCAGTTGGGCTGGGGTGGATGGAACAGTGTTGACTCTCAGTGGGGCTGGGGTGGATGGAACAGTGTTGACTCTCAGTGGGGCTGGGGTGGATGGAACAGTGTTGACTCTCAGTGGGGCTGGGGTGGATGGAACAGTGTTGACTCTCAGTGGGGCTGGGGTGGATGGAACAGTGTTGACTCTCAGTGATGTAAGCTCTGATGAGACGGGCAGATTAACAGAATAAGGCAAACACAGCTCTGTGCCAAGACGAGACACGGTGTATACAGATTAATATAACAATGCACCACGCCAGCGCCTCCATAATCCATTTGCACAACTCTTTTTAATGTGTTTGGGAAAATGTATCCGCATTCGTTTGAAAAGCCTACCTCAACGTGGAAACTTGTACCTAGGTGGTCCATTCCGAACCACAGACAGACAGACAGACGGAGGGAGGGAGGGAGGGAGCAGACAGACAGACAGAGAGAGGGAGGGAGGGAGGGAGGGAGGGAGCAGACAGACAGACAGACAGACAGACAGACAGACAGACAGACAGACAGACAGACAGACAGACAGACAGACAGACAGACAGACAGACAGACAGACAGACAGACAGACAGAGGGAGGGAGGACGCAGACAGCCAGAAAGAGGGAGCAGACAGACAGACAGATGGAGGAAGCAGATTGACAGACAGAGGGAGGAAGCAGACACAGACTGACTGACTGACAGACAGACAGACAGACAGACAGACAGACAGACAGACAGACAGACAGACAGACAGACAGACAGACAGACAGACAGACAGACAGACAGACAGACAGACAGACAGACAGACAGACAGACAGACAGACAGACGGACGGATGGGGGGAGGGAGGGAGCATACAGACAGACAGACAGTGTGAGCTGACACTTTTGTATTAATTCAAATGTACTGCCCCACTGCAGCAAAAAGGGTACGCATCGCACCACTCCTTCCCTCCCTTCCCTTCCTCCCCCCCTTTCTAGCCCTCTCTCCTCCTCCATCTCTCTCCTCCCATCCTCTACCTTTCTCCTTCGTACCTACCTGTCTCCCTGGGCCGATCCTCCCTGCCTGCAACCCCGTTCTGTGTTTACATGACAGATTTCTCCCCAGTGGGAACCTTAATTGCATCATTTCATGGATGCGAGTCAGTGCGGTGGCCTAGAAAAGGTAAACAGGGATCTGGATCCAGGGCCAGAGAGAGAGGGAGGGAGGGAGGGGGAGGAGAGAGGGAGGGAGGGAGGGAGGGAGGGAGGGGAGAGAGGAGGAGGGAGGGAGGGAGGGAGGGAGGGAGGGAGGGAGGGAGGGAGAGGGAGGGAGGGAGGGAGGGAGAGAGAGAGGGAGGGAGGGAGGGAGGGAGGGAGGGGAGGGAGGGAGGGAGGGAGAGAGAGAGGGAGGGAGGGGGAGAGGGAGAGAGGGAGGGAGGGACGGAGGGAGGGAGGGAGGGAGGGGGAGAGAGAGAGGGAGGGAGGGAGGGAGGGAGGGAGGGAGGGAGGGGGAGGGAGGGAGGGGAGAGAGAGAGAGAGAGGGAGGGAGGGAGGGAGGGAGGGAGGGAGGGAGGGAGGGAGAGAGAGAGAGAGAGAGAGAGGGAGGGAGGGAGGGAGGGAGGGAGGCCTTTTTTTTCAGTTTAGATGCCAATAAACCAAGACTTCTCAGGCTAAGAGAGCGAGAGAGATATAGGCTCACAATCAAACACGACACATGGCGGGCAGTGATTTGGTTCTGCCTTGTTTGTTTTGATATGTGATAAGGGTTTGTGATGAATGTTTAGGGGAGGGGGGTAAAAGAAAGGTGCACATTTGGTGGAAAGCATGTCTTCATCAGTCAGTGGCTCGGTCCGGGGAATATGAGAGTTCAGCTGCCTGGGTGGGTCACGCATTACACCAGTAGTACTCCCTGAGTCAGCCATGTAAACACATGAAGTAATAGAATACACTACGCACTTAGGGGTGTGACAAAACCAGATACACAACCAGGGGATTGACACACACGGAAACCACCATCGATGTTTATACAGGCCAAATCCAGCTCTCGCACATAAATCAATATTGTTACAAAGCGGTGTGGGCCGTGTTGTTTTAAATCAGCCAATAGAGCAATAGGAATACTGGAAACATGAGAGCAATGTAGATAATGTCCGTAAATCCACCCAACTTGATAAATCATCTTTCTCATGCGGTTATGTTATGACCTCTCCATAGCATGACATAAACGCTTCATTACATATGACACAAGCACTGATTAAATGTGTGTTTCTATGTCACGTACTCCAGATAGGTGCAGTAAAATGTGTTGTTTTAGTACTGAGAGCCTACAGCATTTCTGCCACGGTGGACCCTTCAGTCTCCAGTTGTTGCGGTATTGTAAAATGGAACTGTATGTACGATTAGATTACTATGGAAACCGTGATTCATCCTGAAGGAGTCTGTTTAGATGTCAAGTCAGGCTGGAGCCGATGCCATAATGACCATTTGTTTGCGGTACCCTCCCTTCCAAGAAATGGTCATTGACAGACCTTAGTGGCCTCAGCCGTTATGTCCACGGCTAGACTGTATTACTAGCCATCTGTTGCAGCGCTGCAGAACTACTATGTGATATATGGAGAAACATCAGTAGTCATCTGAACTCACACCCCTTTTCCCATGTACAGTGCACTCCAAAAATATTGGGACGGTGACACATTTGTTGTTGTTTCGACTCTACCCCAGAACTTTGGATTTGAAATTAAACAATGACTGAGGTTAAAGTGCAGACTGCCAGCTTTAAATAATAATGAGTGATAATGTATTGTGTCATTTTGAAGTCCTTTTTATTGTAAATAAGAATATACTATGTTTCTAAACACTTCTACATGAATGTGGATGCTACTATGATTACTGATCATCCTGAATGAATTGTGAATAATGATGAATGAGGTTACAGACGCACAAATAGCACATTCTATTCTTATTTACAATGAAAGTGACTCCATGCTAAAATCTCTGAAGTTGGAGACTTTTATCTCCCTTTAAACATCTGCTGTCTGATCAGCTAACCGATCGCTGCAGCTGTACATAGTCCATCGGTATGTAGCCCACCCAATTCACCTACCTCATCCCCGTACTGTTTTTATTTGATTTACTTTTCTGCTCTTTTGCACACCTCTTTTGCCTACCTCCTCATGCCTCTTGCACACAATGTATATAGATTCTTCTTTTTTCTACTGTTATTGACTTGTTTATTGTTTATTGTTTACTCCATGTGTAACTCTGTGTTGTTGTCTGTTCACACTGCTATGCTTTATCTTGGCCAGGTCGCAGTTGCAAATGAGAACTTGTTCTCAACTAGCCTACCTGGTTAAATAAAGGTGAATTTATTTTATTTTCATAATAATAATCTCAAAAATGATATACCATTAAATTCTACTGGGCACAATATAATCCGAAACACAACCAAAACAAACATCAAATACATCCAACAAACGTGTAGAGTCACAAGCTTCATGTAGTGATTGTGTGCTAGGAATATGGGAACAAATACTTAACCTTTTACTACTTTACTACACGTACGTGTGAATTTGTCCCAATACTTTCGGTCCCCTAAAATAGGGGGACTATATAAAGTGCTGTAATTTCTAAACGTTTCACCCGATATGGATGAAATTCCCCTCCAATTAAAGCTGACAGTCTGACCTTTAACCTCACGGTCGTTGTATTACTTCAAATCCAAAGTGCTGTGCTGGACTACAGAGCAAAAACAACAACAAAATGTGTCACTGTCCAAATACATTTGGAGCTCACTGTAGTGCACTATTTAGACCAGGACCTTATGAGGTAGCCCTGTGTGGTTTGGACAAGAGTAGTGCACTATTTAGGATAAATAGACCATTTCAGTCCCCTATACTACCAATACGATAATGACAGGCTGTGGTCCGATTTTTGAAAAGCAACATTTTGAAACCAAAGATTGACATTTGTTCGGAGAAGTATTGCAGTTCTATAAAAGTTATACTCACTGAAATAAAATGTTTCTGGGGAAAAGGATTAAATGTATTCTTTCCCGTTCAAATCACAAAGAGTCAAATGTTTTGTCATTCTGTCTGTCTGTCTGTCTGTCTGTCTGTCTGTCTGTCTGTCTGTCTGTCTGTCTCTCTGTCTCTCTGTCTCTCTGTCTCCCTCTCTCTGTCTCTCTGTCTCCCTCTGTCTGTCTGTCTGTCCTCCCATAGTATTTGGTTGGACTACCTCTTCAGCTCATGTATACAGTATTATAACATGCACTTCTAGCCATCTTGGTCCTACAAATATTTAGCATACAGACTCCTCATGTTTATTCAAAGTGCTGGGTTACACTGTTTATGACAGATATGCCGGCCAGGGCCCTATGGGAGGGGGAAAAGAAAACTATTCCAAATGAAAAGTCATGATTCATGCCACAGATAGTGTATAAACTAAAATATACGCTGCCTGCTAGTTGCATGGACCTTGGAGCACAATTGCCCAGTTCCACTTTGCACAATTTTGATTGGCTCTAAACAGTGCACAGACAACTTAGTATTGCATTACTCTGAATACGGAGGGAGCTGCCTGAGAGGCCTGTGTGGTGAGGTGGGTGGTCCACCTCCACTATCGTTACAACCAGGGAGCTTGATTGATATTTCCAGAAGGAAATTAATAACGCCATCAGTGATGGCTGTTGCTTCAGTGTGTTTGTGTGTATGTGTATGTGTTTGTGTGTATGTGTTTGTTTGTATGTGTTTGTGTGTATGTGTTTGTGTGTATGAATTTGTGAGTGTGTGTGTATGTGTGTATGTGTTTGTGTGTATGAATTTGTGAGTGTGTGTGTATGTGTGTATGTGTTTGTGTGTATGAATTTTTGAGTGTGTGTGTGTATGTGTTTGTGTTTGTGTGTATGCATTTGTGAGTGTGTGTGTATGTGTGTATGTGTTTGTGTGTATGTATTTGTGAGTGTGTGTGTATTTGTGAGTGTGTGTGTATGTGTTTGTGTGTATGTGTTTGTGTGTATGTATTTGTGTGTATGTATTTGTGAGTGTGTATTTGTGAGTGTGTGTGTATGTGTTTGTGTGTATGTGTTTGTGTGTATGTGTTTGTGTGTATGTATTTGTGTGTATGTATTTGTGAGTGTGTGTGTGTGTGTGCATGTGTAGGGAGAGGTGAAATTAAGAGTTTAGGTCTGAGCTTCATGCTCAATGCATTTAGTCTGTGACATTTTATTAAGGTGCTTTAATGACATGTATGCTTTAAACCTGCACACTTATTAAACAAGCTGCTTTAGAACCAAAAAGGGTTCTCCGGCTGTCCCCATAGGAGAACCCTTTGAAGAATCCCTTTTGGTTCCATGTAGAACCCTTTCTACAGAGGGTTCTACATTGAACCCCAAAGAGTTCTATCTGGAACCAAAAAGGGTTCTACCTGGATCCAAAAGGGGTTCTTCAAAGGGTTCTCCTATGTAGTCCTGTAGTTCTATAACTACAGGATCATTTGTAACATCATCAACATTCTCATCATAAAAACTCTTTCTTTGAAAAGGAAATCCTGGGAAAGTAGTAGTGAACTTCATAGCCATTGTATGCAAGTCTTCCAATGACACTCACTAAATATCTTCTAGTGCTCTTGTCTATCAAGTCTATATCAGGGACATATGTCTCTCTCTCTAGTCTCGTTTATACCTGGAGCTAACAGGCGTTCTGTGTCCTGATCTTGTCCACATTTTTTTAATTGTGACTCTTATCGGTCTGCTTTGTCCGTATTGTGACCATATTTTCCTGGTCCTTCCCTGTATGCAAATGATTTGACAGATATTATTTCGAACAAATATATATTTATTTATTTTAATTCACATATTAATGACAGTCAATGGTGCCACCTGTCAATGATTTTAGAGGGAGGGATAATAGCCAGTTTCCCTGTCCAGATCCAGCTATGCAACGCGTGCTTGAGTTCCTCCGGAGGTGGGCTGGAAGATCTGATCACATGTCTCGATAGTTTACACCTGTCTAAAAATGTGGGCTCAATCAAGCGGCACCGATGCACCAAGTCTGGAACCAACAGGAACCTGAACAGCTTCTATCCCCAAGCCATAAGACTGTTAAATAGTAATCAATAGCTATCTGGACTATCTGCATTGACCCTTTTTGTACCAACTCTTTTGACTCACATATGCTGCTGTTACTGTTTACTGTCTATCCTGTTGCCTAGTAACTTCCCTACCTACATTATATGTACATATCTACCCCAATTACCTCATACCACTGCATATTGACTCGGTATTGGTGCCCCGTGTACAAGAACACATTGATCTTTCCATGACATAGACTGACCAGGTGAATCAAATCAAATCAAATTGTATTTGTCCCATGCTTACTTACCGGTGAAAGCTATGATCCCTTTTTGATGTCACTTGTTAAATCCACTTTAATCCGTGTAGATGAAGGAGAGGAGACAGTTTATAGAAGACCCGGAAGTAAAAGCCCCGTAAGTAAGCTCTTAGTCAACACCTGTTGTTCACAAAGCATGTGACAAATACAATTTGATTTGATTTAAACGGGGCTTCTCTCTCTTTCTCCCTCCCTCTCTGAACAGTAGCTTTGCTTAACAGACTTTTCCATTCAAGTAAACTTTAGGGAACACTTTGGCCGATGATCCACATTGGCCCTTGGGCTGGCTTTCCCCAAACATTTTCTCAACATCCCTCTGCACACGTCACCTAGCTAGAGAAAGAACCTTCTGTGACGGTGGAAATGTGGTGAGTCAAATCCAATTTTATTTGCCACATGCTTCGTAAACAACAGGTGTAGAATAATAGTGAAATGCTCAGTGACGTACATGAAATTAAGCACTTCCCAGCACTGGGCACAACAGACAGACAGACAGACAGACAGACAGACAGACAGACAGACAGACAGACAGACAGGGGGCAACCTATGTCAATGGATAGTGTTATTTTACTAAGCAACCATCACTTGCTTATACTGTTAATACTAATAGTGGAAGGATGTTATGCTATTGATTTACACTTATAGAACAGTAAAAGACTGTCCGGCTTGACATGTCAATCTCAGAAATGTAAGGCCAAATAGACTAACTCCTGTAGACAACCTCTGCGTGCTCAGATCTAACATTACGAGGATACATTTAAGGTGAGGTCACTGTTCCACACCCTGGCAGAAGGCCTCAATCTGTCTCCATTTGTAATCATCCTGCAACAACCTATCATTTCCTTTCCTGCTGAATCAAGGATTGTTAGTCACATAGAAATAGAATGAATAGATTCTATGACTATTTTCTACGGGTTGTCATTCACGTCATCCTAAACGTCATCATCAAACAGACACTGTGACGAGGTTTTCAGACATGCTATAAACTTTAATAGACATATAGATATTTCTGAAAAGAAACAAAGATAGCCCTAGGTTTTATTTACAATACATGATCAAAATCAAAATCCTCACATACAGCGGCAAAAACAATTGTAGAGAACTTAAATAACTTTGTTTGCGTAACTACTTAAATAATGAAAACGGTTACTCTATTTTATTCACACCACGCCGTCTCAGCAGCTAAAATGTAAGTTTCACATTAAGTGCTAAAATGATAGTATGGACTTTACAGCATGAGTTCCATTTGACACATTATAGACCAGAGAGAACACTGGCGAGACACAGGTTCAACAACTGCTGTCATTGAAGATACAGAGGAGAAAAACAGAGAGAGAGAGAGAGAGAACACTTCTAACCATGCTTAGAACGAGAACTCAAAACAAAATATGATCATAGAAATAAAGACATTCCAATTGTGTGGGGGGCAGATTGGCACAAGATGTTAGAAGGTGCTTTGATCTTTGCTGAACTACTGTCAGGAGACTCAAAATTAATACGGTATCAAGGAATTTGCAATGGCACTATATCAAATGAACCAATCCTGATCAACCTGTAGATTCGTGGCGTTACGCGATGTGTTTTATACAGTCTTCTGAAGAAAGTCAACACATCGATGGGCTCCAACATAATTAGTCTTTTTTTAATTGTCGTTTGGCTCCCTGAAGACGGTTTAGATCCCTGGCTTTCAGATGAGCAACGTCTTCTTTAGGCTGTTCATTTGTTAAGGGATCACAGTTCACCACAAAGTGGATCAAAGAAGTCTGGGTTCATACTTGACACATTTTATCATTCCATCTGTCTTATCTGAACTTCTCACAGTAGGTAGAGTAGAGCGTCTGGTGTGAAACCACCTTTCATCTGATCTACCTGGAGGAACTCTTCTCATCCGACTGGGAACAGGCTCCAATAAGTTGTTGGCCTAAAACAAAGACCAAACAGCGACCGTTATTCTGCAGTTGAGCGCCACAGACAGAGGCACTACGGGAAGGAAACACAGAGAGAGCCTTGTGTTGTGTCTCAGTGGTCGGTTGCTCCCATTCAGGTGTAGACACGCGTGGCCTTTAACACACGGTGCTGATCTGTACTGCATGTGTCACTGTGTGTTTTTATACAGTGGAAAAACACTGCATACATTGTGTTTGTGTGTTAGCAAAAATAAGACAAAAAAAAGAAAAAGAAAACATGATTTTTTTAAGCTTAATGCAAAACCACTTTCTACAAACACCGTCCTCTCCCATACATTATCACAGTTAAAAAAATAAACCCTCCTCTATTGAAACAATAGTAACGCTATATTATTTAGCAAGGCTAAGTAGTACTTAGTTCAGCTCTTTATGTATGAAATATACATCAGCTTCTGTCCCTGTAGAACTACCACTGAAGTTGTGTAACGAGTGTGTGTGTGTGTGTGTGTGTGTGTGTGTGTGTGTGTGTGTGTGTGTGAGAGAGATTTGACCTGCTGCGTGCCACTGTGTTAGTGTGTGCGTGTGTGTTCAGTGTGAGAGATTAAGAGTGAGATTTGACCTGCTGCGTGCCACTGGGTTAGTGTGTGTGTGTGTGTTCAGTGTGAGAGATTTGACCTGCTGCGTGCCACTGTGTTAGTGTGTGCGTGTGTGTTCAGTGTGAGAGATTAAGAGTGAGATTTGACCTGCTGCGTGCCACTGGGTTAGTGTGTGTGTGTGTGTTCAGTGTGAGAGATTAAGAGTGAGATTTGACCTGCTGCGTGCCACTGGGTTAGTGTGTGACAACGTCACTGCTGTATGACACCGTACTATAGTCCCAACATAATCGCCTGCCCTTGATTGTGAAACACAAAAAAACATTACATTACAGTGCGTGGAGTTGATGACTCCATTTCAAATGTATCAAACTGGCGTTGACATTGGGAGTGCAAAGCTATGAGCTCTATCCTAACAATGTCATAGACTCTGTCCCTAATGGCACCCTTGTTCCGTATGATGCTCACTATTTTTGACGTGGGCCCATAGGGCTCTGGTCAAAAGTAGTGCACTCTACGGGGAATAGGGTGCCATTTGGGACACACCCATATAAACTCTATCGATACCTGTTGAGTCCAAAGACACTCATTCTTCAGCTATGGATCCATTCTGTACATTGGCAGCATGTCAAGTGAGCGATGAACAACAAATCTATACCGCTGTATCATGAAGTATCAAAACGTAGCTTTTTCTATGAAGATGTGCCCACAAAACATCACCCGGAGAAAACAGTGGGTCAAAATAACAATAATCATTATTATTACTGTGACATTGGTCTATTGGCCGTTCATATTAGCGCCTTTAGACAAGATAGTACAGGTCTCTGTATGGGGCTCTATACACGGTACAGTAAGATTATCAGAAACTCTTCAGTCAGTGTCAGTATTATTGCATTGCTGATGCTGAAGAGATTGGCATGTTCATTTAAAGGCTGTATATAGACTGTGTTGTGTTGGTGAAGGCAGACCCAAAGCTAACCCCCAGTATTGGGCTGTCCACTCTCCAGTCCTGGGGGATAACTTAAGTCACCACGCCTCCGCCCGCCTCGCCGTGTTTCAGCTCAGCCGACTCCCCTTCGCTCTCTGTAAGGCTTCAGTCAAAATGGCCGCAGTTTTTTTGTTGTTGTGTGGAGAGAACGCGAGGGGGTCTCCCTCTGTTCTCAGCAGGGGTGCAGTGCTAATATCAAGTCATCTGCATGGAGGTTCCAGAGTGGGAGAGAGAGAATAACTTTCTCCTGGAGAAGAAGAGTATAAAAGAGCTTATGTAGCCACGGTGGAGGTCCAACCATTAGACGACGATTGCCATGCATTCAACCATCACGTTGCTGTGTCTGTCTGTGTGATGGTCTCTGGAGGGATGCTTGGCCTGGATGCCTGGTGTACGTAGCCTACCGGAGCTTATGGGCAGGAAGATGACCAGAGTCTGGGTGTTGACGGGGACAGGGTACGTTCAGACAGGGGGGTGTGTCTCAGAGGTGAATCACGGAGGAGGGAGGCTCTGCTTGGGCTTCTCCGGTGGTTGAGTGAGGGGGCCCGGAGGGGGTTGCGGTGGGAGTGGACCCCCTCCCCATGCCCCTATACCATGTAGCTAGTGAGGTTCAGCAGGTACGAGGTCATGTCTATGATGTGGTCCAGGATGCCGTCGTTCTCCTGGTCGCTAGGCATGCCCCGCTCGCCCTTCTCACACTGGGCGCCCGAGTAGCCGCTCTTACACAAGCAGCTGTGGGGCTCAACACACACGCCTCCGTTACGACAGGCCGGCTCGCATTTAGCTGTGAGAGAGAGAGAGAGAGAGAGAGAGAGAGAGAGAGAGAGAGGAATTCTTCATACTATTGTGTAACTCTTGTTATACAGTAGGTCTCAGCTACTCTGCAGAGGGTTATTATGTAATGTTCTACTAATATTCTAGGTTATGGTTGAACACTTCAAACAGCACTTTTCTCTGACTCACCCACTCTGCAGAAGGGTCCCTCCCAGCCGGTGCTGCAGCAACACTTCCCGGTGGGGGTGCAGTGTCCGTTCTTACACTGCCGTGAGCAGGCCGTTCCCAGCAGCTCCGGGGCCTCCACCTGTCTCTGACACTCCTTAGGGACCGTGGGCCTGCAGGGGCCACACAGGGAGGGCAACGGTCACACACTCTAAAGGCTCATGCACACTGTTCTGAGAAATTACATACGGATATGTGGCCTTTCTTTCACACACCATATTCTCACACACACACACACACACACACACACACACACACACACACACACACACAATAGAGGCAGCAGCAGTGGTGCCATAGCAGCAGAACACTTAACCATGCACAACAGGGAAGAGGAAACGGCCCCACCAGAATGTGCCTTTACAGAACATTGATGTGATGGAAAGGGGTCATGGGGAGAATGAATGTTTGAGTACGGAGAGACTCTGTGTGTGACAGGGTTCTTTCTGGAATATTCTGCTTCTGGAATGTTGTTAATGAGTTTTTGAGTATAACAATTCATTTGGAGCATCAGAGGTTGGGAGGCTGGGGGAATGGTGGACTGACTGAATGACTGGACCAGGGATTTATTTCCACTGAGGACATGTGTGTGTGTATGTGTGTGTGTGTGTCTAGGCCACCGGGAACAGGCCACCGGGAATAGGCATTCGCTGCTGCAATTCAGCATGACAGGAGACTCATAAACACCCCACACACACACAGATGTAGCACACACCCGCAAACATATCCAACCACACTGCCAACAGGCAGCATACTAAACAGACATATTGTGATCATCTCATAACAAGACAAACATTGAACACACGCACTGGCCCAAAGGAGGCTTAGAGTATGATCACTTCATATCACGCTCCGGCCCGGGCTCAAAAACCTGGAAATAATATAGCAGCGTTCTACGTGATGGAATTCAAATGTGAATTGCCTGTTAGCTTGTGTGTGTTCCTGTGTGTGTGGTTGGGCCAAACAGCATCGACGAATGAGGCAAGACAAGCCTCAGCCAGGCAGTGTATTGACATATCCATCAGGCACTCACACACACACACACACACACACACACACACACACACACACACACACACACACACAGGTAGTGGTATGGAAAACAGAAAGCCTGGTGGGAGTGCTGTGGAGTGGCCAGTGCACTCTGCCTGCTGGACTCTCTGCCTGCTGGACTCTCTGGGCGCTGTAGAGACCTAATGCTGTAGATAAATAACGCTGAGAGAGAATGCTGTAGAGATAATGCTGTAGAGACATCTAATGCTATAGCGAGATAATCCTGGACATAATATAAGGCTGTAGCGAGATAATGCTGTAGATAGATAATGCTCGGGAGACAGCTAATGCTGTAGAGAGATAACACTGGGGAGAGCTCTAATGCTGTAGATAGATAATGCTGGGGAGAGCTCTAATGCTGGGGAGAGATAATGCTGGGGAGAGCTCTAATGCTGTAGAGAGATAATGCTGGGGAGAGCTCTAATGCTGTAGAGAGATAATGCTATAGAGAAATAATGCTATAGAGATCTAATGACCAATGGACAGACAGGAGCCACAACTGAATGTGATATTGGGGTCTGGTTGTGAATGAACTGACTTACTGACTGTGGTTGGTTAGTGCTCAAAGGAGGGGCTCCTGGTCTGTGTTGTGTGTGAGTTAGGGGGTCCTGGTCAGGGTTCTGGGGGTATGTGAGAAGGGTGTTGGACACCGTGGCTGGGAGAGTGTTGTTCTGACAGCCACATTGACTGATGGCAGTCCCGGGGCAGTACCAGAGCCTAGAGGGGGTCTCTAGGGGGGTGGAGGGGGGGGGGCGATTCCCATGCTCCGCTCCCCTCAGAACCCACCCAACCCTGTGCCTTTTCTCATCCACACTCTGGGCCTTTGTTGTGACAGGCTGCACGTAGTTAAAACAGAGAGAAGGAGGGACAGAAAGAGAGAGGGTGGGAGAGTGATGGAGTTGGGAGAAAGAGACCAGGGTGAGAGAGAGAGAAAAGGGGGACAGCTAGTCCCTGGAGGATTGGGGTACAACACTGTTAATAGTGTCAGGCGGGCAGGGGTCAGCCACGGCTATTGCCCCTCATCAGTTTGTATTAGTACCATGGGTGGCCATGGTCCCGGGTGAAAACAACACCTGCCTGAGCGCCACTTGACAAAGGCAGCTGGGTCAACAGGCACTGTGGGAATGTATAAACTCGGCGAGGACACTTGCATAAAACACAGGCTGATGAAGACTGATAAATTAAAGGAGGGCCGCTTATTAGTTTGAGTGTCCACGGGGCTGGGCCAGGCTGGTCCCAGTGATTTATATATACACTAGATGACTGATAGGGGGTGCTGTTTTGAAGCCCCCTGAGCCTCCATCTTGGCACTCCGTCACGTTGTTTTTTGGGGGGGAAGCTTTAGAAATGCAATTTATTCATGTCTACATTCGTTTTTTGCCACATTCATTCTATTACAGACAACTTAATGCATAATCTTAAATTATATTTTGTGAGCTAAACATAAAAATAAAAAATTAAAAAATATATAAAAACATTTTCCTTAAAGTATATATATATTTTTATTACTAATGTTAATGTCCCCGCTACAACAAAAAAATACTTCAATACATGTCATTTTGTCATTAAAACATTTAATTGAAATACTGTAGAATTCCATTAATTCCTATGGAGGACTGCTCCTACTGGGGGAAGTGCCAATATGGTCGACCGGTGGCTTCAAAAACCTCTCAATGGCCAATACATATCATCAGCCATCTAGGGTTTGTATACATCATTGGCTGGTTCCCAACACTCTTAGGTTCTAGATAGCTTCTTTTTTTCAAAGTGTAGTCCTAGTGGCTGAATGGAGGAGGGAGGCGGGGTGGTTGTGGGGTGGAGGGATGTATGGAGCTCTGCTTGGCTCAGCTGCCCCCCTTTGTTCCAGAACAGGAGACATCAGCCAGGGACCATATGCTGAGCCTGATCCCTGATCAGCTCCCTCTTACTCACAACACAGCCCTCTTTATAATATCTCACCGCCTCAAAAGTCACCCCAGATCAAATCATACAGCTGATTGATATAGGGGATGCTATTAGTGAGGGATACTCTAACGACTATCAGATTTATTTCACTTAAAGCTTTGATAGTAATGGGTGGCTGGTAGCCTGGGAGTTGGTGGGGAGGGTTTTGGGAAGGAATGTGTTGGGGCTATGTGCTGGGGCTTGCTTGATTGGCATGAGGTGTATGTGAGAAAAAAGCCCTGGAGTGGTGTACATTGTGCCTCCCAACAATGGCTAAATCAAACGGCCCAGTGTGAGTCCTTTGGCTGTTTTGTCATCCGGCTCCATTGTTTGGGGGCTTCTTTGTGGTTTCATCCCTTGTTTTAATTGTGTCAGAAATGTACTGTGTATTGTAGGAGCCAGGGCCATTCAGTGGAGCAGCTTTGTCAAGGGCAGGACCACAGTAGTGCAGCAGCAAGATTTAGGAGGGACATCTGAATAAAAGAGCTGGCTTTTTTTAGCCAGCATATTGGGAGCTGGGAGCTATCGTACCACACACACTGAACACGCACGCACGCACACACACACACACACACACACACACACACACACACACACACACACACACACACACACACACACACACACACACACACACACACACACACACACACACACACACACACACACACACACACATACACACACATACACACACACACACACACACCTCCCTGCTCCTTCTCCCCTGTAATTTGTGACTTCCATAGTGAATTCATAAAGGAGGTCCCAGAGCCCTATTTCTATGTCCACTGGGTCTTCTCAACCTCTTTACTCAACACAATTCAACCAGAGGACTGCACCTGACTCAACTAAACCCTAAATTGTGTGAAAAGTATATTATGACACAGGAGAACCATTTCCTCCCTCTTTGGATAAAAGCCTGTTTAGATGGAAATAACTTTTTTTATTGCCATTATCAGCAGGAGTTCTTACTGTTTCAACTGTCTCTCCCCCCATTCAGGTTCCAGACGGAATCGTGAGGACGGGACAGAATTTGGTTTTGAATAAAACGTGGCTCTGTTCCTTCCATTCTTATATGCGATAAACAACCTGGCAGTTACATACTGTACAGCTTTACAATGTGGCCAGTGACACCCTCCCCACAATACCCAACCCACCCAATACCCGGAAGCGGTGTTTGTTTGTGTCTCTCTTCTCTCAAGGAATGAAGCCTCCTCCTCCTCTGCTTCTAAATGGATGTTAGCACCAGAAATAAATAAAAGTCTCTCTCTCTCTCTCCTATGGCGACCTCTGACTGCGTGTGGCAGGGCAATTGAGATAAGACATATTCAATGAAGCATTGCATGTCTCAATCAGACATTATACTGTTCTAATTATAGAAAGAGGGGAAAAGGAAAAAATTAAAAACAGAGCTGAAACCCGTTGAAGCCTTGGGGAAGACGGCATATCGTGTGTGTGTGTGTGAGTGTGATGCATATGGACTAGGTTTGAATCCCGGGCAAGGTATTTTTAAACAGCTCTGTCTCCTTCCACAGTAGAGCCAGTAAACAATGCCACATGATCCTACTCTGCCTCTGTGTTGTATATTTAGAAATGAAATCTCTCTCAGTACAGAATTTCCACGACAGTGTCCACATGGGACAGTGACAACGTATAATGATGTTACTGAGACGCATGGTGGCCTATTTATTATTGGACGGTACCCGACTGACAAACAAATGCCTACAAATGAAGTCAGCGCGCTGCCGGGACGTGTGTTTACCCCAAAACATTGCAGGGGGGTTTAGGTGATTTTCCTCTTTCACTCCCCTCCCCAGCCCCCTACCTCCTAAAGCCCCCCTCCTCTTCCCCAAACATACATGTAATGAAAACACCATGTGGGTGGATGGTGTGGGACCCCCGGACCACCACAGGCTCGCCTCTCAGAAATACAAGTCTTCTGTAAAGGAGGAGGGTGAGGGGGCGCCAGGTACCCCAGAAGGGGTAGAGGGGGACGGGTGGCCCATCAGACGTGATAATGCAGCAAGGTCAGAAACGTTAGCTGCCTCCATCCCTCCCCCTCTCCATCCTCCCTGTAATGAGATAGTGGTGTGTGTGTGTTGTGTGTGTGTGTGTGTGTGTGGGTGTGTGTGTGTAGAAGCCGGACTCCCAGCACCACACAGGCCACTATACAGACTAAACAAGCCCAAAATATGGGTGGAAAGAATTGTTGTTTGGGAAAAATGTGTCCAGCCAAAAAACATAAATAAAATGTTGAGCGGAGCAGCAAAGGGCCCGTAGAAACATCTGTGGCGTAATTAACTGTGACTTGGTTGGTACTGCCATCACCTTCGCAATAATTAGCCAGGGATCTGTTTCTATTGTCCCACACACACACACACACACACACACACACACACACACACACACGCAAGCACACACACACGCAAGCACACATACACACACACACACACACACACACACGCAAGCACACACACACACACACACACACGCAAGCACACATACACACACACACACACACACACGCAAGCACACATACACGCACACACACACACACGCAAGCACACACACACACACACACACACACACACACACACACGCAAGCACACATACACACACACACACACACACACGCAAGCACACATACACACACACACACACACAGGCAAGCACACATACACACACACACACACACACGCAAGCACACACACACACACACACACACACACACACACACACACACACACACACACACACTCCAATAAAGTGAAATGGACTTAAGGAAACATTATTCTGTCTCCTTCCTGGACTCCCACTGTAAGCCCAGTGTTTTTAGATGCTCCACATGCCTCCCTGCAAACTTCACTTAAGCTGAAGGACCTAAACCTACATGAGGATCTCTAGTTCTCCATTCCAGGGTGCTGAAAAGGGGGACTGGATGATTTCTGGGTGGCTGAGGGTGGAAAGGCACAGCTTGAAGAGCGATTGGTTTGAATTAGAAAGTGAGAGGATCTGGTTGTGTTCAATGTAATTTCTCATGATTCAGACTATATATCAGTGACATTCAAGGCCTTCACATCTCAGATGTTGGCTGCGGTGGAGGGGGACCTCATACACCCCATATACGTACCTCCTGGTGTGCTGGGAGAAATGTTTTTCACATGTACTAGGGTTGACGCAAACATCATTTGTTAAGGATTCATGATTATCGAAAATATTGAATAGAGTAAAACATGTGGTAAAATGTTTAGCAAGCATACAACAATGATTAACAGGCAACCATCTCCTCTAGTAATATTTATCACCAGAGACTCCAGCACATTATCAGCTGTGTGCGACCTGGATTGTTGTGACGCAGCGGGGCACATTGTTGGGACACAGCATCCCTTCATTAAAACCCAAACCACTAGGTATTCCAGTCACATGTAACAAATCCCTCCCTACGACTATGAGGAAAACATTACCACTCGTCGACAGGTGCCCTCCGTTCTCTCCAGGAGTGTATAAGCAGCCCTGTCAAACACTACGAAAATACCCAGCGAGCCACGTGTGCTCGCTCTCTCCTCGCTCTCTCTCTCTCTCCCCCCTCTCCTCACTATCCTCTCTCTCGTTCTTCTCTCCTATCTTCCCTCTCTCTCTAACAGGGCCCGCTGGTAGTGCTGGTGTTGGAAACGGTATGCTTACTCTCAAATTACCACGCTGAGATTTGTGTTGGCCGAGGAACCGGCCGTTGTGCGATGATTTGTTTAAGGGGATAAGAGCCCTGGTGTGTGTGATGATTTGTTTAAGGGGATAAGAGCCCTGGTGTGTGTGTGTGTGTGTGTGTGTGATGTATTGAAGAGGTGTAAAAAACAAGGGATGGAGGGAGGTGTGACGCTCCCTCTCTCTGTGAAGTTGTGATCCTGCACTGCCACTATATCTGCTATGTGTAGGCATATGGGCAGGCCACAGACACACACACACAAAGAAAGTTGTGTTCTTTACCTTTTAGGGTCCACTAGCTTGTAGAGCTTCCCACTGTGTGACTGAGCCATGCTTTTACTGGTGGCCAGGATGTACACTTCACCTGGGGGTGAGGAGAACAGGGGTTACATGGGGAATGTAGTCCAGGCATCAGCCCTATCTAGAAAGAGCAAATAAGAGAAGATAAAGCAAGAGCGAGAGAGAGAGAGAGAGAGAGAGGGAGGGAAGAGAGAGTGAGAGAGAGAGAGAGAGAGAGAGGGGGAGAGAAGAGAGAGTGAGAGACGGAGAGAGAGAGAGAGAGAGAGAGAGGGAGAGAAGAGAGAGTGAGAGAGACGGAGAGAGAGAGAGAAAAAGAGAGAGAGAGAGAGTGAGAGAGAGAGAGAAAGAGAGAGAAAAGGGCAACCAGTTAAGAAGCCCTGTTGACACAAGAAAAGGGCAGCCTGTGAAGAACAGCATTGTAAATAAAACCCATATATTTATGTTTATTTATTTTCCCTTTTGAACTTTATCTATTTGCACATCATATTATTATTTTGGAACTTTTGTGAGTGTAATGTTTACTGTTAATTTGTATTGTTTATTTCACTTAGTTAATTATCTAGTTCACTTGCTTTGGCAATGTTAACATACAATTGAAGTCGGAAGTTTACATATACCTTAGCCAAATACATTTAAACTCAGTTTTTCGACAATTCCTGACATTTAATCCTAGTAAAAATTCCCTGTCTTAGGTCAGGTAGGATCATCACTTTATTTTAAGAATGTGAAATGTCAGAATAATAGTAGAGAGAATGTTTGATTTCAGCTTTTATTTCTTTCATCACATTCCCAGTTGGTCAGAAGTTTACATACTCAATTCGTATTTGGTAGCATTGCCTTTAAATTGTTTAACTTGGGTCAAACGTTTCGGGTAGCCTTCCACAAGCTTCCCACAATAAGTTGGGGTGAATTTTGGCCCATTCCTCCTGACAGAGCTGGTGTAACTGAGTCAGGTTTGTAGGCCTCCTTACTTGCACATGCTTTTTCAGTTCTGCCCACAGATTTTCTATAGGATTGAAGTCAGGGTTTTGTGATGGCCACTCCAATACCTTGACTTTGTTGTCCTTAAGCCATTTTGCTACAACTTTGGAAGTATGCTTGGGGTCATTGTCCATTTGGAAGACCCATTTGCGACCAAGCTTTAACTTCCTGAATGATGTCTTGAGATGTTGCTTCAATATATCCACATAATTTCACTGCCTCGTGATGCCATTTATTTTGTGAAGTGCACCAGTCCCTCCTGCAGCAAAGCACCCCCACAACATGACGCTGCCACCCCCGTGCTTCACAGTTTGGATGTTGTTCTTCGGTGTGCAAGCCTCCCCCTTTTTCTTCCAAACATAACACTGGTCATTATGGCCAAACAGTTCTATTTTTGTTTCATCAGACCAAAGGACAAAAAGTACGATCTTTGTCCCCATGTGCAGTTGCAAACCGCAGTCTGGCTTTTTTATGGCGGTTTTGGAGCAGTGGCTTCTTCCTTGCTGAGCGGCCTTTCAGGTAATGTCGATATATGACTTGTTTTACTGTGGATATAGATACTTTTGTACCTGTTTCCTCCAGCATCTTCACAAGGTCATTTGCTGTTGTTCTGGGATTGATTTGCACTTTTTGCACCAAAGTACGTTAATCTCTAGGAGACAGAACACGTCTCCTTCCTGAGCGGTATGACGGCTGCGTGGTCCCATGGTGTTTATACTTGCGTACCATTGTTTGTCAGATGAACGTGGTACCTTCAGACATTTGGATATTGCTCCCAAGGATGAACCAGACTTGTGGAGGTCTACAATTTATTTTCTGAAGTCTTGGCTGATTTATTTTCATTTTCCCATGATGCTAAGCAAAGAGACACTGAGTTTGAAGGTAGGCCTTGAAATACATCCACAGGTACACCTCCAATTGACTCAAATGTTGTCAATTAGCCCATCAGAAGCTTCTAAAGCCATGACATCATTTTCTGTAATTTTCCAAGCTGTTTAAAGGCACAGCCAACTTACTGTATGTAAACTTCTGACCCACTGGAATTGTGATACAGTGAATTATAAATGAAATAATCTGTCTGTAAACAATTGTTGGAAAAATGACTTGTGTCAGATGTCCTAACTGACTTATAGTTTTTGTGGAGTGGTTGAAAAACAAGTTTTAATGACTCCAAAATAAGTGTATGCAAACTTCCAAATTCAACTGTATGTTTCTCATGCCAATAGACCCCTTAAATTGATATTGAAATTGAGAGAGAGAAACAGACAGAAAATAAGAGAAGAGGCCCTGCTCAGGGTCCCTGCAGCACTGCACTTGCCATGGGACTTGGGAGAGAGTGAGTATCACGGGACAACTGAATACTCCTGACTGGAACCAGGCGAGTCATTTAATGAGGAGCAAGCCCACAACACGGCTCCATAAGAGGACAAATTGTAAACATGTGTCAATGGGGCCCTGTTGTGGGAAGCCAGCCCAGCTCAGCACAGGCCTCCACCATTCACCTACCCCCACACCATTTACAAATCATGAACAAAAGCAAAAATCTTCAACTAACACCACGCCAAGATACTGGCAAGTCCCATGGTTAACCCTGTGTGCCCGTTGTATGCCAACATGGATAATTAGTTCTCTGCAAAACATGAGCTCACAGTGAGTCCTTTTGTCAAACAGGGATACAATTAATTGGGTTCAGTGGGTTTGTTGATGTAGCGAACCTGACCTCACCTAAGATGGTATGACTGGTAGGCTGGTAAACAATAACACAGACCAGAAACATTCATCACCAGGTGGCCAACTACATGCCATATCAGTAGGCTCTTTGAGGCCTGGTGCTATCGTATGGAAATGACCATATAATCCTTCAGGAAGCAGGGAGACTTTAATATCCTCTTGCTGGAACGTGCCATGGAGGAAAGGTGACACGGAGGGAAGGGATGGAGGTATTAGTTCCCCTCACACAGCGTGTGTGACCTCTGTTGGTTTTCTGGTCCAATATCATGAATATCACTCGAATAGCGGCTTGAATTTGAGACTCCGCAGACTTTTTTCCCCTCACTTCCTAATCTCGGAAACTCAATTGGAGCAGTCTTGTTTCTAAACCCAACCGAGTGGAAACATGTTGAACATTGACATCGCACTCCAGGGATGTACTATGTAAATACATGTACCATTGTTCCATATACAATGCCCCAATGATTCTGAACTAGAGTTTTCCACAGTTTTGACGTCTGTCATTGGGTGTAAACACTGATTTCAGGATGGCTTGACACCCTGCAATCTATCTTCTGCATCCAGACCCTTTGTTGACAAAAGCTTTCACTCATAACATCAGCTCAGATGTAGAGAGACACCCAGAAACACACAGAAATTGACATATAATAATGTGGCTATACATGTAGGGGCCAGCCTTTAGACTAGAGAGAGTTGGGTAGGATCCCAAATGCAACCTATTCCCTATTTAGTGCACTACTTTCAACAAGGGCCCATAGTGCTCTGGTCAAAACGTACTGCACTATATTGGGAATAGGGTGCCATTTGGGAAACAGCCTTCGTGCTGGTTCTACTGACCTAGTTGGTCCTCTCCGAAGCCCAGGATATGTCCCACCAGAGTGGAGCCACAGGAGCTGCTGGTCCCCAGACACAGAGCTTTCTCCTGCCACTGGTCCCCTGCTGCCGCTGAGCCCTTCTGGAGGATCCGCAGGTTCCTGAAACGCACACATACGCACACACACGCGCACACACAAAAGCACAGCGCAACATCAGCACACTGTTACAGTAATACTAGCATTAAGCACAGGTCAGGGGTCAGCAAAAACGGCACATTGTTTCCTTTCATGTCACAGCACAACAGTCTTGTGTTTCAGTGCCTTAGTGTGCATGAAGTCTTTTGGTTTCCAAATAAACATGATGCCAAAATCCTCCTCGCCCTTTCACAACAACGTGCCCCTCAAAAACTGAAATGAGACTAAGTAGCTGCGAGTCATTTTTCCACACACATTGCCATGATGTCTCAATAGTGTACTTCCTTCAGCGTCTTTATTTCCTTTGTTTATTCAAGAGGCGAGGTTTGACTTCAGCGAGAGAGGAAGATTAATTATCAACCAATGAGACGTGTGAACAACACGAGGCCGTAGCCAAACGGACCAACCAACCGGGGCAGGACATCACGTCTCCATTTACAGTGAATGAGCCTGAGCAGTAGTAGTGTCAGTAATGTGATAGTAATGTTTTCCCCCCAACGTGGATGGAACACTGGGTTTATGTTGGCACGGTGACCATGGACAGAATCAGGGGATGGACGTCAGTTGGCATAGTGTTTACCTCAGAGTTACGTTCACCATAGCAAAGTTGGGTTACTGAACACAGCTGCTTGTGTTTGTTCAATTCAAAGTCAATGAACACTAGAACCGTTCGTGAATGTTCCAAATGAGAAAACAATGACGTTTGACTCAAACTAGCTACACATTTAATCTAGATCATTTGACGATAAATAAAAACCCTGTTATAATATTTATAACTTAAAAGCTTACCCGTTCTTGTCTCCGAACACATAGCTCCCGTAGAGCCTCCTGGACTGACAGCCTCTGTAGATGAACCCTCCCACAGGTGCTGCTCCTCCACTAGTCGCCAGGTCAAAGATGGACGCCTCGTTCTCTACAGAAACACACAGATACACAGGCCTCAGATCAGTATCATTAAGATGGACGCCTCGTTCGCAACAGAAACACACAGATACACAGGCCTCAGATCAGTATCATTAAGATGGACGCCTCGTTCGCAACAGAAACACACAGATACACAGGCCTCAGATCAGTATCATTAAGATGGACGCCTCGTTCTCCACAGAAACACACAGGTACAGGCCTCAGATCAGTATCATTAAGATGGACGCCTCGTTCGCAACAGAAACACACAGATACACAGGCCTCAGATCAGTATCATTAAGATGGACACCTTGTTCTCCACAGAAACACACAGGTACAGGCCTCAGATCAGTATCATTAAGATGGACGCCTTGTTCTCTACATAAACACAGATACACAGGCCTCAGATCAGTGTAATTGCAGAGGCTGTGCCCCAAATGGCCCCCTTTTGTCTTTAAAGTGCACTATTCTTTTAACCAAGGCCCATAGAGTTCTGGTCGAAAGTAGTGCCCTACACATATTTTTATTTTATTTTACCAGGCAAGTCAGTTAAGAACAAATTCTTATTTTCAATGACGGCCTAGGAACAGTGGGTTAACTGCCTGTTCAGGGGCAGAATGACAGATTTGTACCTTGTCAGCTCAGGGGTTTGAACTCTAACCACTAGGCTACCCTGCCGCCCCATAATAACACAGTATATATAGTGCCATATGACACTTGTAGAGCTCTACAAGCTCCAAAAAACGAATTCAGAATTATTGTGCTATTTTAAGTTTTAAAAAAGTTACTTTTTGGAACATATAGCATTTGTCAAAAGTTATTATTTTCAGCCTAAGATAGCTGTCATTTGACAGCTTGACCAAAATATGACTGGCTACATCTTAGATATTACACTCATATAATATGGGCGTTGCAGGGAGTTTCACTCTTGTTTATTCCCTACACTCTTAGAAAAAAAAGTTCCAAAAGGGTTTTGTGGCTGTTCCCTTAGGAGAACCCTTTTTGATTCCAGGTAGAACCCCATCTTGCTCATATGAAGACAGCCGAAAAATCATTTTTGGTTCACCTTTGTGCTATCTAGTGTACAATATTATTCTCTGTGGTGGCAAACATGGCACCATTCCTTCACTCTGCACATGGAGCTGCCATGGTCGGTCCCTAGTCTAATGACTGTGACTACCTGAGACCTGGAGCTTCCATGGTCGTACCCTAGTCTAATGACTGTGACTCCCTGAGACCTGGAGCTGCCATGGTCGAACCCTAGCCTAATGACTGTGACTCCCTGAGACCTGGAGCTGCCATGGTCAGACCCTAGCCTAATGACTGTGACTCCCTGAGACCTGGAGCTGCCATGGTCGGACCCTAGTCTAATGACTGTGACTCCCTGAGACCTGGAGCTGCCATGGTCGAACCCTAGCCTAATGACTGTGACTCCCTGAGACCTGGAGCTGCCATGGTCGGACCCTAGCCTAATGACTGTGACTCCCTGTGACCTGGAGCTGCCATGGTCAGACCCTAGCCTAATGACTGTGACTCCCTGAGACCTGGAGCTGCCATGGTCGGACCCTAGTCTAATGACTGTGACTCCCTGAGACCTGGAGCTGCCATGGTCGGACCCTAGTCTAATGATTGTGACTCCCTGAGACCTGGAGCTGCCATGGTCGGACCATAGCTTAATGACTGTGACTACCTGAGACCTGGAGCTGCCATGGTCGGACCCTAGTCTAATGACTGTGACTCCCTGAGACCTGGAGCTGCCATGGTCGGACCCTAGCCTAATGGCTGTGACTCCCTGAGACCTGGAGCTGCTATGGTCGGACCATAGCTTAATGACTGTGACTCCCTGAGACCTGGAGCTGCCATGGTCGGACCCTAGTCTAATGACTGTGACTCCCTGAGACCTGGAGCTGCCATGGTCGGACCATAGCTTAATGACTGTGACTACCTGAGACCTGGAGCTGCCATGGTCGAACCGTAGTCTAATGACTGTGACTCCCTGAGACCTAGAGCTGCCATGGTCGGACCCTAGTCTAATGACTGTGACTACCTGAGACCTGGAGCTGCCATGGTCGGACCATAGCTTAATGACTGTGACTACCTGAGACCTGGAGCTGCCATGGTCGGACCATAGCCTAATGGCTGTGACTCCCTGAGACCTGGAGCTGCCATGGTCGGACCATAGCTTAATGACTGTGACTACCTGAGACCTGGAGCTGCCATGGTCGGACCCTAGTCTAATGACTGTGACTCCCTGAGACCTGGGTGTGATTTATGCCAACTCTAATGAGTCCTGTTTTCTCTGTTGGTGTAGGAAGAGAAAAGGATATCCATGTTTACTGCCATCTGTCACGAGTCCATTAATACGTAGTGGAGGGTGGTCTCAATTAATGTGACTGAGGCCTTGCCTTGTTAAAAACAACTTTGCTAAACTGGATTAAATGTAATGTAGGGCTTTAACCGCCACGATACCTCCTCATTAACATTGAAACTGAACGTATTAAGTGATGGTTGTACTAAATAGCGCAAGAGGTTGATGATGGAGTTTTAGTGTATTTTTGGGACAAGATGAATGTAATTTGTTATGTAGTCATTACATGGGAATAATGGACATTATGATTTGAGGAGTTCTCGCCCCTATTACGGTGTAATCAGACAGGTAATGAACTCCACCTTCATCATGGCAATAGTATAATCGGGGCCGGGGTCTGGGTTAATTTGGCCCAATCAGTGATAGTCCTGGGTGAGAGGTGGCCAATGGAATGGGTGGGGGCTTTAGACTAGGCTGAGGGGCAGGGTGGGAGGGGGTTAGGGGGTTAGGGGGGTTGTTTTGAGGGTGGCTGAAATAGCACTCATTGGTTATTAGAATCAAACAAACAGCTATACATGATTCAAACCAAACATAAGCACTCATTTCTTCATTGTGTTAGAAAGAGTGTTCTGGTGTCGATTATGCTCTTTTGACGTGCACCAAGGAGAATATGAACCCCAGATCCTCATGGCTCTGTTTAGTGTGCTTTCAACTATACTAACCCATCATCAAGATATTCATCGTGGCTGACAACTATAAATCCTAGTCATGGACACAAACTCACATTCCCCTGGAAATGATATGCGAGGACGAATCGTTTGTGGATCACAATAACTTCTGATACTTTTTTAAAATAAATGTAAAACTCAGATACACTGTGTACTGAACAAGTTGGAGGCCGACCAAATACCGCATTCTCACAATAGGAAAGAATCCAGTTGTATTCCAAAAAAACAGACATCGTTTTTCTTGTGCAGAACACACAGTAAAATGAAAGGTTATCCAAAAAGGTCATTTGTGAGGAATTCCATCAGATTCTTCCACACTTTCCCAAGGTGAGAGAGGACATGAAATGAGACTGTAAGGCAGACAGAGCTATTTTCATAACAAGCAACATTAATGTCCCATTGATGTATTCCAGACAGACTCCTAAAGGGCACTCTCAGGCTCCTAAAGGTCCCAAATGGGAGCCTGTCCTCTATAAAGTGCACTCCTTTAAACCAGGGCTCATGCACTCTGTTCAGAAGTAGTGCACTATATAGGGAATAGGGTGCCATTTGGGACACATCCTCAGTGTTGTTAGGGAAAACCATTAGAAGAAGGAACTCACCGTAGTCTTTCCCCTTAGTGATCGCCAGTATTCTCCCTGCAGACGCGTTCCTACCGCTGGCGTCCGTGCACAGGATCAAGAGACTCCCGTTGTTATCCGTATGATGCCGGTCCACGGCACACCTGGGGAAAGACAGGAATGAACGGATAAGTGGGAAAAACATTGGAACGCCATGACACTGACCATCTGCGATGATGTGTCACTCCCTGAGTATCACCTTGGGGTGGTTGTGCCACATGATAAAACAGTGGCATGCAACGGGGGTACTGTAAATCAATAGCTGCATATCTCACACACCCAGCTACAACTCAGTAAGATTGATGAACACGTTCTAATGAAACTCATAGCCTAGTACAGTCAATCCATGATCAACCTTTTACCATGTGAAGACACAGAACAACCGAGACAGTAACACACTGAGTGATCTGATCATGTCCATGGTTGAGAAGATACACACTAGAAAGGAATAGGTGCAACAGTCACTCACAATTAACTGTCACTCAGAATGAACTGTCACTCACAATTAGTTGTCACTCACAACTAAAAATGACATACTTTATACTAATATGAATATATGAGAAGATACACACACCATAGTGAAGTATTGGGGGGATTCTCTGGGTGGGTACAGGTATCAGGTATGTGAAGTATTGGTGGGATTCTCTTGGTGGGTACAGGTATCAGGTATGTGAAGTTTTGGGGGGATTATCTTGGTGGGTACAGGTATCAGGTATGTGAAGTATTGGGGGGATTCTCTTGGTGGGTACAGGTATCAGGTATGTGAAGTATTGGGGGGATTATCTTGGTGGGTACAGGTATCAGGTATGTGAAGTATTGGTGGGATTCTCTGGGTGGGTACAGGTATCAGGTATGTGAAGTATTGGTTAGATTCTCTGGGTGGGTTCAGGTATCAGGTATGTGAAGTATTGGTGGGATTCTCTGGGTGTGTACAGGTATCAGGTATGTGAAGTATTGGGGGGATTATCTTGGTGGTACAGGTATCAGGTATGTGAAGTATTGGTGGGATTCTCTGGGTAGGTACAGGTATCAAGTATGTGAAGTATTGTGGGGATTATCTTGGTGGGTACAGGTATCAGGTATGTGAAGTATTGGTGGGATTCTCTGGGTGGGTACAGGTATCAGGTATGTGAAGTATTGTGGGGATTATCTTGGTGGGTACAGGTATCAGGTATGTGAAATATTGGTGGGATTCTCTGGGTGGGTACAGGTATCAGGTATGTGAAGTATTGGGGGGATTATCTTGGTGGTACAGGTATCAGGTATGTGAAGTATTGGGGGGATTATCTTGGTGGTACAGGTATCAGGTATATGAACTATTGGTGGGATTCTCTGGGTGGGTACAGGTATCAGGTATGTGAAGTATTGGGGGGATTCTCTGGGTGGGTACAGGTATCAGGTATGTGAAGTATTGGTGGGATTCTCTGGGTGGGTACAGGTTTCAGATATGTGAAGTATTGTGGGGATTATCTTGGTGATACAGGTATCAGGTATGTGAAGTATTGGTGGGATTCTCTGGGTGGGTACAGGTATCAGGTATGTGAAGTATTGGTTAGATTATCTGGGTAGGTACAGGTATCAGGTATGTGAAGTATTGGTGGGATTCTCTGGGTAGGTACAGGTATCAGGTATGTGAAGTATTGGGGGGATTATCTTGGTGGGTACAGGTATCAGGTATGTGAAGTATTGGTGGGATTCTCTGGGTGGGTACAGGTATCAGGTATGTGAAGTATTGTGGGGTTTATCTTGGTGGGTACAGGTATCAGGTATGTGAAGTATTGGTGGGATTCTCTGGGTGGGTACAGGTATCAGGTATGTGAAGTATTGGGGGGATTATCTGGGTAGGTACAGGTATCAGGTATGGCCATGGAGCATTTCACTCACCTGCCTGGGTCATGCAGTCCGTGGGCAAATATTTCTGGTGGCTGGTTGGTGCTGTTGAAGTAGGGGTTGTTCCTGGGTATGGAGTAGGGAGCCGTGCAGCAGTCTGTGTCCACGTCCACCCTCAACACAGACCCTGTGAAATCACTGCAGACAGCACACACAAGAAAGGACAACTGGTTAGTTGGGAGGAAAGTGTTGGAAGTAGAAAAACTGTAGCTACTCTCTTGGTTTACTGCTGCCATATTGCTTCATCTTGCCAAATGTTAGAAGACTTACTGTCCTTTAGGTTTTTGGGAAATGGCCTACAGTGGCCTAACAAATACCAGCAGAAAGATGTCCATAGAAAGACTCCCATAGACAGATACCCATAGAAAGATGGCCATAGGAAGAAGGCCATAGAAATATAGCCATAGAAAGATGGCCATAGAAAAATGCCCATAGAAAGATGGCCATAGAAAGATGGCCATAGAAAGATAACCATAAAAAGATGCGAATAGAAAGATAACCATAGAAAGATACCCATAGAAAGATGGTCATAGAAAGATACCCACCCATAGAAAGATTCCCATAGTAAGATGGCCATAGAAAGATACCCATAGAAAGATGGCCATAGAAAGATAACCATAAAAAGATGTGAATAGAAAGATAACCATAGAAAGATACCCATAGAAAGATGGCCATAGAAAGATTCCCATAGAAAGATGGCCATAGAAAGATACCCATAGAAAGATACCCATAGAAAGATACACATACTAAAGATTCTGACAGAATGATCCCCACAGACTAATCCCCAAATAGCCGACATATTGCCCTTGAGCTTTGACCCCCTGACCCCTGGGTTTCACCTGAGGCCGTCCATCTCCTCCATGTCGTCCAGGGTGATCATGCCGTCTCCCAGGACGATGTGCAGCAGGCCGTCAGGGCCAAACAGCAGCTGTCCTCCCAGGTGCTTCCTGTGCAGCTCTGCCACTTCTATCAGCATCCGCGTGGTCCTACTGTCCACCATGTTGGGGTTTTTCCTGATCAACAAAATTAAAACGAAAAGTGTTTGATCAAATGCATTGTTTTTTATGTCTATGAGAGGAACCTAGAGTGTATTGTTTCATATCTCTATGAGAGGAACCTAGAGTGTATTGTTTCATATCTCTATGAGAGGAACCTAGAGTGTATTGTTTTATATCTCTATGAGAGGAACCTAGAGTGTATTGTTTCATATCTCTATGAGAGGAACCTAGAGTGTATTGTTTCATATCTCTATGAGAGGATCCTAGAGTGTATTGTTTCATATCTCTATGAGAGGAACATAGAGTGTATTGTTTTATATCTCTATGAGAGGAACCTAGAGTGTATTGTTTCATATCTCTATGAGAGGAACCTAGAGTGTATTGTTTTATATCTCTATGAGAGGAACCTAGAGTGTATTGTTTCATATCTCCATGAGAGGAACCTAGAGTGTATTGTTTTATATCTCTATGAGAGGAACCTAGAGTGTATTGTTTCATATCTCTATGAGAGGAACCTAGAGTGTATTGTTTTATATCTATATGAGAGGAACCTAGAGTGTATTGTTTCATATCTCTATGAGGAACCTAGAGTGTATTGTTTCATATCTCTATGAGAGGAACCTAGAGTGTATTGTTTCATATCTCTATGAGAGGAACCTAGAGTGTATTGTTTCATATCTCTATGAGGATCCTAGAGTGTATTGTTTTATATCTCTATGAGAGGAACCTAGAGTGTATTGTTTTATATCTCTATGAGAGGAACCTAGAGGGTATTGTTTTATATCTCTATGAGAGAAACCTAGAGTGTATTGTTTCATATCTCTATGAGAGGAACCTAGAGTGTATTGTTTTATATCTCTATGAGAGGAACCTAGAGGGTATTGTTTTATATCTCTATGAGAGGAACCTAGAGTGTATTGTTTCATATCTCTATGAGAGGAAACTAGAGGGTATTGTTTTATATCTCTATGAGAGGAACCTAGAGTGTATTGTTTTATATCTCTATGAGAGGAACCTAGAGTGTATTGTTTTATATCTCTATGAGAGGAACCTAGAGTGTATTGTTTTATATCTCTATGAGAGGAACCTAGAGTGTATTGTTTCATATCTCTATGAGGAACCTAGAGTGTATTGTTTTATATCTCTATGAGAGGAACCTAGAGGGTATTGTTTTATATCTCTATGAGAGGAACCTAGAGTGTATTGTTTTATATCTCTATGAGGAACCTAGAGTGTATTGTTTTATATCTCTATGAGAGGAACCTAGAGTGTATTGTTTTATATCTCTATGAGGAACCTAGAGTGTATTGTTTCATATCTCTATGAGGAACCTAGAGTGTATTGGTTTATATCTCTATGAGAGGAACCTAGAGGGTATTGTTTCATATCTCTATGAGAGGAACCTAGAGGGTATTGTTTTATATCTCTATGAGAAGAACCTAGAGTGTATTGTTTCATATCTCTATGAGAGGAACCTAGAGGGTATTGTTTCATATCTCTATGAGGAACCTAGAGTGTATTGTTTTATATCTCTATGAGAGGAACCTAGAGGGTATTGTTTCATATCTCTATGAGGAACCTAGAGTGTATTGTTTCATATCTCTATGAGAGGAACCTAGAGTGTATTGTTTTATATCTCTATGAGAGGAAGCTAGAGTGTATTGTTTCATATCTCTATGAGAGGAACCTAGAGGGTATTGTTTCATATCTCTATGAGGAACCTAGAGTGTATTGTTTTATATCTCTATGAGAGGAACCTAGAGGGTGTTGTTTCATATCTCTATGAGGAACCTAGAGTGTATTGTTTCATATCTCTATGAGGAACCTAGAGTGTATTGTTTTATATCTCTATGAGAGGAACCTAGAGGGTATTGTTTTATATCTCTATGAGAGGAACCTAGAGTGTATTGTTTCATATCTCTATGAGGAACCTAGAGTGTATTGTTTTATATCTCTATGAGGAACCTAGAGTGTATTGTTTTATATCTCTATGAGGAACCTAGAGTGTATTGTTTTATATCTCTATGAGAGGAACCTAGAGTGTATTGTTTCATATCTCTATGAGAGGAACCTAGAGTGTATTGTTTCATTTCTCTATGAGAGGAACCTAGAGTGTATTGTTTCATATCTCTATGAGAGGAACCTAGAGTGTATTGTTTTATATCTCTATGAGAGGAAGCTAGAGTGTATTGTTTCATATCTCTATGAGAGGAACCTAGAGGGTATTGTTTCATATCTCTATGAGGAACCTAGAGTGTATTGTTTTATATCTCTATGAGAGGAACCTAGAGGGTGTTGTTTCATATCTCTATGAGGAACCTAGAGTGTATTGTTTCATATCTCTATGAGGAACCTAGAGTGTATTGTTTTATATCTCTATGAGAGGAACCTAGAGGGTATTGTTTTATATCTCTATGAGAGGAACCTAGAGTGTATTGTTTCATATCTCTATGAGGAACCTAGAGTGTATTGTTTTATATCTCTATGAGGAACCTAGAGTGTATTGTTTTATATCTCTATGAGGAACCTAGAGTGTATTGTTTTATATCTCTATGAGAGGAACCTAGAGTGTATTGTTTCATATCTCTATGAGAGGAACCTAGAGTGTATTGTTTCATTTCTCTATGAGAGGAACCTAGAGTGTATTGTTTCATATCTCTATGAGAGGAACCTAGAGGGTATTGTTTTATATCTCTATGAGAGGAACCCAGAGGGTATTGTTTCATATCTCTATGAGGAACCTAGAGTGTATTGTTTCATATCTCTATGAGAGGAACCTAGAGGGTATTGTTTTATATCTCTATGAGAGGAACCTAGAGTGTATTGTTTCATATCTCTATGAGGAACCTAGAGTGTATTGTTTCATATCTCTATGAGGAACCTAGAGTGTATTGTTTCATATCTCTATGAGGAACCTAGAGGGTATTGTTTTATATCTCTATGAGGAACCTAGAGTGTATTGTTTTATATCTCTATGAGAGGAACCTAGAGGGTATTGTTTCATATCTCTATGAGAGGAACCTAGAGTGTATTGTTTCATATCTCTATGAGGAACCTAGAGTGTATTGTTTCATATCTCTATGAGAGGAACCTAGAGGGTATTGTTTTATATCTCTATGAGAGGAACCTAGAGGGTATTGTTTCATATCTCTATGAGGAACCTAGAGGGTATTGTTTCATATCTCTATGAGGAACCTAGAGTGTATTGTTTCATATCTCTATGAGGAACCTAGAGGGTATTGTTTCATATCTCTATGAGGAACCTAGAGGGTATTGTTTTATATCTCTATGAGAGGAACCTAGAGTGTATTGTTTCATATCTCTATGAGAGGAACCTAGAGGGTATTGTTTTATATCTCTATGAGAGGAACCTAGAGTGTATTGTTTCATATCTCTATGAGAGGAACCTAGAGGGTATTGTTTTATATCTCTATGAGAGGAACCTAGAGTGTATTGTTTCATATCTCTATGAGAGGAACCTAGAGGGTATTGTTTTATATCTCTATGAGAGGAACCTAGAGTGTATTGTTTCATATCTCTATGAGGAACCTAGAGTGTATTGTTTCATATCTCTATGAGGAACCTAGAGGGTATTGTTCATATCTCTATGAGAGGAACCTAGAGTGTATTGTTTCATATCTCTATGAGGAACCTAGAGGGTATTGTTTCATATCTCTATGAGAGGAACCTAGAGGGTATTGTTTCATATCTCTATGAGAGGAACCTAGAGGGTATTGTTTCATATCCCTATGAGAGGAACCTAGAGGGTATTGTTTCATATCTCTATGAGAGGAACCTAGAGGGTATTGTTTCATATCTCTATGAGGAACCTAGAGGGTATTGTTTCATATCTCTATGAGAGGAACCTAGAGTGTATTGTTTCATATCTCTATGAGAGGAACCTAGAGGGTATTGTTTCATATCTCTATGAGAGGAACCTAGAGGGTATTGTCAGAGGCTGGCGTGATGCTTCAATACATTCCATACCCAGGATGGACAGTCTTAGGGGTCATAGTGTGTGCATGCTTTTTCTCCAACCAAGCCCTAACACACCCCTGCATTAACCAAAATGAGCCCTAAACATATGTTGACACTATTGGGGCCTACTACACATATTGAGAGAAAAGGTAAAGAACGTTTGAGACGTATATTTAAAGGATGTCCTGATTAAACAGAGAGGTGCTCATGTAATGCCTGGATGGGAAAAAAATCTATTATGTACGTGAGTAAGATTATACCACTGCAGGAGAAAATGCTGACATGTAAAAACAAGCGAACTCACCGACAACACGCCAACGAGAAGAGTGTTTAATGAGCTTGTTGTCTGGAGACATTGGGTTTTAGATTTGACGCTTCATTAAAGCTCAGAGTTAGGACATTATTACGATGTTGGGGTGAATCTCAACTCAAAGCTGTAACTCAAACCCATAAAGTGATGACTTTCCAAGTCCAGAGAAATATATTAACAGCCACAAAATGTTTAATGATGTGTTATTTTGGGCAGGGTATTTAGACAGAGAGGTTCTTATTATTTTCCTTCAGGGTCGTTGCTCTGCCAGGAATAGATGGACTATTTCACACTGAGTGACATACAAATACCAACGCCATGGCTCCTCCTCAGAACTCCACTGCCGCCAAGATTATAACAGTTTGAAAAATGAAGTCTTTAAACCAAGCAATACAACAAGTGATTATGATAATAAAAACGTAATACTTTAACTAGTATAGTTACGAGAAGTTTGTTTTGTTAATCACGGCTTGTTGTGCAACGGAGATCTGGTATATCACCAGCAGAGCCACAAACATCTACAGTTGTCTTTAGCGGCGTTGTAGAATTATACACCGCCATTACAGTTTTCAATAAAAGCAAAAGCTGTCGCCGTCAGAAAACACATTTCACGGTGCGGGACTTGACTTGGCAGCGAGCCGGCACGGGCTGCATTCAAAACTCACTAGAAAATAAACATCTCCTGTTCATCAACTGTACTTTATACTAGTGATGGGGAAAAAATTGTTATGTTACATATCGGGATATTATTTTTGACGATATATCGTATTGTTTTGGCAATATTGCAATATTATTTGTGCGCTAGTTGACTGTACCTGCTCCAAAACTCCAGTATTTTCCCTCATAGCTTGTTCTCCATGTTCTTTTTAAATAGGGAGCCAATATGTTGTCAGTACTTTTATTTCCAAGACTGAACAAAACGTGTTTTCTCATGGCTCTCACTTGTCCCTCTGCAGCAGACATATTGTGAGCAATATGTTTGAAACATCGAATAATATTGCAACAAAATTACAGTGCGAATCGCAATACATAAAGAATCGTGAGAATCGCAATACATATCATATCGGCAGCTAAGTATCATGATAATATCGTATCGTGACGTCCCTGGAAATTCCCAGCCCTACTTTATACCTGCAAACATTTATCTCAGGAATATCGACAATGAAATCCATCTTATTTAGGCTTTGCTTGTTTCTGCATCATCATTGGTTGAACCATGTGCGGTCAATGAATGTATCTAGGGGGTGGTTTGGTTTGGTTTCTGCCATTTTACCTGGAGACGGTGCCCACAGGACATAGATGTCAATTCAACGTTTATTCAATGTTGGTTCAATGTAATTTCACAGATTTTACCTGGAGACGGTGTACTCGACCACACGCAGGACGTTTCTGTACTATCAGTGGTTGAACCGTAAATGGTCGATGTTTGGCATGGGTTTCTCCACTAGTTACCTGGAGACGGTGTACTCGACCACACGCAGGACGTTTCTGTACTATCAGTGGTTGAACCGTAAATGGTCGATGTTTGGCATGGGTTTCTCCACTAGTTACCTGGAGACGGTGTACTCGACCACACGCAGGACGTTTCTGTACTATCAGTGGTTGAACCGTAAATGGTCGATGTTTGGCATGGGTTTCTCCACTAGTTACCTGGAGACGGTGTACTCGACCACACGCAGGACGTTTCTGTACTATCAGTTGTTGAACCGTAAATGGTCGATGTTTGGCATGGGTTTCTCCACTAGTTACCTGGAGACGGTGTACTCGACCACACGCAGGACGTTTCTGTACTATCAGTTGTTGAACCGTAAATGGTCGATGTTTGGCATGGGTTTCTCCACTAGTTACCTGGAGACGGTGTACTCGACCACACGCAGGACGTTTCTGTACTATCAGTTGTTGAACCATAAATGGTCGATGTTTGGCATGAGTTTCTCCACTAGTTACCTGGAGACGGTGTACTCGACCACGCGCAGAATGTGGTCGTGCGGTCCGATGGCCCAGCGCTCCTGGTTGGTGGTGTAGGAGACGTACAGCTTGCCGTTCTTCTTGTAATTGGGGTGGAATGTGAGACCTAGCAGACCCCTTTCATCTCCTGCCTGCAGTCAGAGGACAAACACAAAGGGACCAACAAGTTAATTATTTCCCTACTTTTTTTCTTTCTTTCTTTCTTTCTTTCTTTCTTTCTTTCTTTCTTTCTGCTGCTTGTGCTGTAGTAACTAAAGTCAAAGCCAACCCATAACCCACAGCTAATCACCCTCCACATTGTCTCTTTCTCTCTACTTTTCTCACTATATTTCCTTCTCTCTCTCTGTCTCCTTCCATCTTGGTCTCTGTAGATACCCAGTGCCCCCCCCCCCCTCCCAACCGAATACCCCTCTTCTGTCCTCCCCACATACCGTACCTCCACTACCGCCCCTCATTGACTACTGCATTACAAACCATTATAAAACATTTGACTCCAGCCAGTGCTCCCCCTCGATCCCCCTCCACCCCAGCCCAGCCCTCTCTCTCTCTCCAGCTTGTCCTCGGGGCCCCTGCGGCGCCCAGGCCATCCCGGCGGCCTCCATTGTCCGGTGATTTGTGTGTGTAATCTTTGGGGGATATCCGTGAATGCTATGCTGAGTGGCTGAAAGAATTTATTAGCTCACTCGTAGTTCATAGAGAACACAAAAGTGCAGAGTCCTTCAGTCACCCCCCCCCGCACCGTGCAAAATTTGAGGCTAAAGATGGAGGGGGGAAGAGAAAGGGGGGAAGGAGGTGGATGGAGGGGGGAAGAGAACCTAAACAAGGACAGTGCTGCCAGCACCCAGTGTCTTGGCAACATGTTTAGAAACCATCTAAATTGCTTGTGTAATACGTAAACCTTTGTCTCACCCCGGAGGCAGCTACATCAGTCACAACTCTGGTGGTCCTCCCATCATAGTTAGCTGTAATAAGCAGCTATAGCGTTTCAGTCCCTAGGCAATGCAATCAGGCCTTTGTGTTTCTCTCTCTCCCTCTCTTAACAAAAGAATTAACAGAATGCCAGGCTTAGGTGTTAACAATGTTTAAAACGTGCCCCCTTACATTTTTGGCCGTATGTTGTTGACCTCCCCCCCTCTCCAAAACAGCTCAAGCCCCATTTCTCCCTCAATAACAGAAGCATTGAATGCTGGCTGGCGTGGATGCAAAAAATCGACCTCAAAACCCCCTAGAATGACTACCTCACTGACGGAGGCGAACCAGCAGCATCAACATCAGCCAGAATCAATGCCGATCTGCCTGCGTCAACCTCTTGGAATTCCCTCTCAAAATATTTAAAAGGGAATTTAGGCAAAGAGAGCAAGGAGGTCTGGCCTTTGTGTTAGGCCTACAGTTTGGAGGCATTAGCAGAGGTGTAGTCCCGGGTCACAGGCCAAGCAACACAGATCATAAATTGGTTCAAGTGTACTGGATCCCCCAGAAACTGTTTGGACGGCGAAGGGCAGATCCCAGTCAAACATTCCAATGGAATGTGATGTCCGTGTCGTCAGCCCTGTTCAGTACGAGCTAGGCCTACAGTGATCAGACACCGGGGTCCTTTCAATACCGCCGTCAAGATTAAAAAATGCGAACGTTGACGAATAAATAAGAGTTCCTCTTGACGAGAATTTATGAGAACTACTCAATGTAAATTCTGTGTTGCTCAAAATAACAGGATTTATGTGGGGTTGGTAGTGAGTCCAATAAACTGCACATTGACAGTAATGAGTGGGACATGATTCTAGTTTGCCACAGACAACCATTCCCGTCCCTCACCTTAAAATTATTGACCCATATGTCAGATTTGGGATGCAGTGACCCGAATTCCCCCCATAAACACTGGGAAGGAGCGGGTCAAGACAAGAATTCCAAAAGGAAGTAGCCGTTTGATCTTCAGCTAAAAGACCACTAAAACACAGAGGCGGTAAATGGGCTGAAATATTAGCTCTCTCACTAATGACTGCTCGTCATAACCAGAAGGCATACGGACGGCAGCAGCGCTAACACCAGGTCATAAGAAACAAACACTTGGAAACTAGGCCTGAGTTCCAAATGGCACCCTATTCCCTACATAGCGCACTACTTTTGGCCCAAGCCATATAGGGAATAGGGTGCCATTTGGAACATATCCCAATTCAATCTTAACTCCTGATTAGGAGAAGAGAAAAAATACCTTGGCAGATGGATCGCTATCAAATTACTGCCAAAGCTACAGCAGACATATTGTTGACAACGTAAGTAGGCAGCTCTGCTCCAAGTGATAGACAAAAGAGCTCATTTGAAGTGTTCGTGTGTTGAGTATTAGTTCCAGTTAAAATATAAACAAAGTGAGGTTTCACTATCTTCCAGCTCTACTGTGCGGGGTTATTTAGAGGAGAGGTACTGGGTGTACTGCAGTGGAGGCTGGTAGGAGGAGCTATAGGAGGACGGGCTCATTGTAATGGCTGGAATGGAATCAATGGAACGGAGTCAAATGGGGTTTCTATATGTTTGATCTGTTTGATACTGTTCCATTAATTCCATTCCAGCCAGTACAATGAGCCCATCCTCCTATAGCTCCTCCCACTAGCCTCCTACAGGTCCTCTGACCACCCCCTTTTGTTGTCATGGGAGAACAAAGCCTTGTAGCAGAGGGGGACAATGGCCATCGATGATGTCATTGTGACACCTCTGTCAGGCCCTCCACAAATCACTTCAACGCCTTGACTTGAAAACAAGCTTCCCTCCTTTTCTCCTTAAACTGTTCTTCTCCTTCTCCCTCCTTTTTTTTACGACCACCATCATTCTTCCTCCCAGTGTGGTAGTGGGCTCTGGTGGAATCTCACGGGGCTGTGTCTGTCTGTCTGTCTGTCTGTCTGTCTGTTTGTCTGTCTGTTGATGCTCCACCAACACCTGCCTTCAGATTCACAGCGTAGGCCGGACATTGTTCTTCCGTTTTTGGCCGTTGTTTTTGGTGTCAAGAGCCAGGCGAGGCAGAGTTGGAGTTCTCACCAGAACATCAGCAGCATTCCATAGAGCTGTGGAACGGGAGCCGGAGCAGGGAGCGGAGCATAGTGAGTGGCTACCGTTTCCAATCCCGCCAGGCAGCTGCCTTTCTGTTCCATGATGCATGGTTTGGCTCCCTGCATTGTTAGCCCAGTGCCTTTTGATCCTCATTGGCTCTGGCAATCCCCACAAAAATACATTCCACTACGAGGAGAGCTGATTGGAGAAAAACAATGCAGTCCCTTTTACCCCAAAGGCAATCTGAAATGTTCACACTCATTCAGCCCCCCACCTCCCACTGGTTACTCCAGCACAATGAACCCAGGGAGCCAAGTCAACCCCCCCCCCCCCCCCCCCACCTGTTAACACACATTAATCCTATGACAAGGTCGGAGCTTAGACCAGAGATCACTCAGTCTCATAATGAAGGGAAAGAGGAGGAAAAACTAAAGAGACCAAACCACCCAGCCCAATCAGATTGGATGCAAAACCACTTTTATAATGGAGGAGGCAGCCAGGCAATTTCCTGTATCACACGACACGTCGGCCAACAGAGTAATGTTTTGGGTCTACGACTCCATCTTGATAAACTACGACTTTCACTGAACTTTCTCTTGACGTATTCCAGCATATGTTCCTCTTCCCATTACATAAATAGGATAACAGTAAGATTAACATTGCTGCCCCCCTTCCTTCAGCTTCAACGATTCAATTCTCAGAGGGAGTCAACAGTAGGAGTAAGAGCTAATTTATCATCCGCAGGGCACTTATCTCCGACAGTCTGAGAGGAACCTCTACTCTCTCTGGTTGAGTTAGCCTGACAGTCTGAGAGGAACCTCTGTTCTCTCTGGTTGAGTTAGCCTGACAGTCTGAGAGGAACCTCTGTTCTCTCTGGTTGAGTTAGCCTGACAGTCTGAGAGGAACCTCTGTTCTCTCTGATTGAGTTAGCCTGACAGTCTGAGAGGAACCTCTGTTCTCTCTGATTGAGTTAGTCTGACAGTCTGAGAGGAACCTCTGTTCTCTCTGGTTGAGTTAGCCTGACAGTCTGAGAGGAACCTCTGCTCTCTCTGGCCGAGTTAGCCTGAAAGTCTGAGAGGAACCTCTGTTCTCTCTGGTTGAGTTAGCCTGACAGTCTGAGAGGAACCTCTGCTCTCTCTGGCCGAGTTAGCCTGAAAATCTGAGAGGAACCTCTGTTCTCTCTGATTGAGTTAGCCTGACAGTCTGAGAGGAACCTCTGCTCTCTCTGGTTGAGTTAGCCTGACAGTCTGAGAGGAACCTCTGCTCTCTCTGGTTGCGTTAGCCTGACAGTCTGAGAGGAACCTCTGTTCTCTCTGGTTGAGTTAGCCTGACAGTCTGAGAGGAACCTCTACTCTCTCTGGTTGAGTTAGCCTGACAGTCTGAGAGGAACCTCTCCTCTCTCTGGTTGAGTTAGTCTGACAGTCTGAGAGGAACCTCTGCTCTCTCTGGCTGAGTTAGCCTGACTGTCTGAGAGGAACCTCTAATGTCTCTGTCTGAGTTAGCCCAACAGCTGTAGATGCAGTGTGATAGAGCACAAGAATACAGTATGAGATATTTGTCTCACAGTGAATATATTTTATTGCGCGTCCGCGCCCCTACCGGGAAGAGGACACCAGCAAGTGCGTTACACACAATCAAGTAATGACAGGAGGGGAAGGGGAGATTGGGTGTCAGGGAACACCCACGGTGCAATGAAGAGAGAAGGAGAGCCTCCCTTGCTCCCTCCCATTCGGCAGCATTGTGTCTGAGCGGGTCATCTTAATTGTCACGCGGGGGGTCGGCAGAAGGAACCACAGAACATTACAATCAAAGCATGTGGCAGCTAGGGGAGTCAGGGCAATGATAAACCCTTATCTTCCCTCTCAGTGAGTCTCACTCCAGCCCCTCATCTCCCACTTCCCCTGAGGCTCCTGGGTGTTCTATCTGTATAGAGGGAACTATGTCCTGTTGATGCAGTGAGTAAACACCTCAGCCCCCCCTGGAAGCCCCCCCTAGTAGCCCCCCTGGTCCCCTGGTGCTGGGGCCCCGTGCGGAGTCTTGTAGCAGCCAACAGCCAACATCACAGAATAGGACTCAGGGGGGCCTACCGGCCAGCCTTCCGGGTCTCAAGCCACTCTTTAATTGTCATAATGATTGTTTTATCCGCTAGCAGTTAGGTTTAATGATGATAAGACAGCAGGAGGGTCGTCCTGGGTTCCCTGTGGGCCTGTTTGCATGTCCATTCGCTGGGGTCCGCTTCACTCCCTGTAATCTCCGCTGTCCTCTTTCTAAAGGAACGGTGGGAGGCATGCGTGATAGATAAACTTCCTGTCCAAAAAGTGTGCCCCCTCCTCCTCCTCTTCCCCATTTCCCTATCTCTGGACACTATCAGTTCACTCTCAAATTCAAAAACTACAGCTATCGCCTTGGATACGGATAAACATCATCAGGGGCCATATGTATTAAGAGTTGCCTTTTAGCTCACACAATGACTTTGATTACTTGGACAGGGGGAAAGATGATCCCAGATCAGTACTCCTTCTCTGAGACAGCTCTAGATGTAACTGTCTGTGAGCAGGGCTGGGGTCAATTCCATTTCAATTCCAGTCAATTCAGGAAAGAAAAAACGAATTACAATTCCATTTCCAAATGTTCTTCATTGAAAAGCGTTGAAGAGAATTGGAATGTCATTGTACTTCCTGAATGGTCTAGAATTTAAATGGAATTGACCCCAAACCTGTCTGTGACACATAGCTAACCGTCAGTGGCAGAAGTGGATGTCTCCATGTAAAGTTATGTGGTAAGAGCTGGTAAGCGCTACGATAGCATTAACAGGTCCTAGCAGGTGAGAAATTGAAACTGAACCTGAAATTACATGGTAAATTATAGGCCATTTCAAAAGCTTAACAATCCTACACAGCTATAAAGATGATGTTTCCAACTACTGGCACTGGACCTGACGCTGCATGTCTATGGTGCACACTACTGAGGTTGAAATGATGCCTACATGGAATACTGCTCCACTACACCAATCCTCTCCCTGGCTTCCAAGACGACGTCGATGAAGAAAAAGACGACTTCCTATTCAACTGTTGCCCAGAGGCTCTGCCAACACAAAGCTATGGAGGAGCGGGCGGGCGGTGATGATTGAATTTCTTCTTGATTCGCTCTCGTGGGTGTGCTGCTCCTCTTCTCTCTTCTCCCTCTTCTCTCGGAGAAGGTTCCAAACCAAACGGCAGTATATAACATATCTTTGAGGGAGGAGGCCAGCCAACCCGAGCCCCAGCTCCAGACTCCTCTCTCCTCTTGTCCTCCCCTGTTCTCTGGAAGTTAGATTTCCATGATGATGGGAGGTCAGAGCAGACCAGACTGAGTGAGTAAATGTCAGATAGGTGCTAATTCTTTTCAGAAGTACCAGACATGCCAATGGTTTCCTGTCTCGAGGAAACTGCAGCGGAGAGGGACGGGTGACGAGTACTTCTGGTGTGTTTGTGCACCGTGAACACAGTTCATCTCCTTAGACCCCTCGTTATTAGAACGGTCTCGACAGACACCAGATGTTTCTTTAGCAAACGAGGGTGGAGAGGGAAAGAGAGAGGGAGGGAGAGAGAGCGAGAGAATAGAGGGAAAGAGAGAGGGAGGGAGAGAGAGAGAGGGAGAGAGAGAGGGAGGGAGAGCAATAGAATAGAGGGAAAGAGAGAGAATAGAAGGAGAGGGGGAATAGAGAGAGGGAGGGAGAGAGAGCGAGAGAATAGAGGGAAAGAGAGAGAATAGAAGGAGAGAGAGAGGGGGAATAGAGAGAGAGATAGAGAGAGTGAGAGAGAATAGAGAGGGAAAGAGAGAGAGAATAGAAGGAGAGAGAGAGAATAGAAGGAGAGAGAGAGAGAATAGAGGGAAAGAGAGAGAGAATAGAAGGAGAGAGAGAGAGAGAGAGAGAGAGAGGGAGAGAGAGAGAGAATAGAGGGAAAGAGAGAGAAAGAATAGAAGAAGAGAGAGAGAGAATAGAGAGGGAGAGAGAGAGAGAGAGAGAGAGAGAGAGAGAGAGAGAGAGAGAGAGAGAGAGAGAGATAGAGAGGGAAAGAGAGAGAGAGAGGGGGAGAGAGATGGTGCAGACAGGCTTGACCACTAAAAGACAGATACAGCTGGTCTTCCACTGTTGTGAGAGGGGCTATTGCTGTGTGAAATCATATCATACGACACCATTTATCAAAATAAAGTATTGGCCAGTGACGTGTTAGTCTGATCGTTTTTCATCTTGTGGGATTGTACAGAGCTAACCTGTATGGAAACAGCTTGGTGGGGGAGAGTAGAGTAACACTTAAAAAGCCATTTATCCACCTTATACGAATTAGCAGCACATTAGCAATGTTCTCAACATGTGTGCTAAGCTCATTGAAAGATAACAATGTGTGAGTTAGCCGTGTTGGGACAATTAATAAATAGCTGATGGTTTTGTTTAATTGTTTAATGAAGTGTTAGACTGGCGAGCGGGAGGGGGGGGTAAGTCTGGAAGGAAGGGTCTTGGCTGGTCGGAATTATCAGACGAGAGAGGTTGGTCTTAGAAGTAGAAAGTGTCACTCTCCCTCTGTGTCCGCTCCCTGCATTGATAGTTAACCGTTTTGGTGTTAAAACTGGTGTTAAGGTACATTTACATTGGGAAGACACGGGGCGAACAAGTACCATCGCTTATATGTGAATTAGGGTTTGGAGCGGTCTTCAGGTGCCCCGATGGGTCCTGGTCAAAAGTAGTGCACTATGTAGAGAATAGGGTGTCATTAGGGATGCGTGTTGTGTTCCTCACTGACCTTGAGTCCGGTCTGCACCAGCTTGTGGATGTCCAGGAAAGGCTCTTTCAGCAGCTCCATGTTATGGGTCAGCACCCGGACGAAGCCCTCCTTCTCCAGGACAAAGAGGCGCTGGGATCCGTCCCCACAGTGCACCACGGCTACTGGCTGCCTCAGCCCACTCAGCACCACCTGGGCACAGTAGCAGTTGTGCTTGTGCTTCCTGGGCGGCCAGAGTAGGAACGAAAGGTCAAGGATCGCCGACGGATAATCCCGTTGAGAGAGGAGAGGAAGGAGGGAGATGGAGAGAAGGTGAAAGAGCGAGAGAGAGTGAGCGTGAGAGACAGGTAGAGAGCGAGAGAGAGAGCATGAGAGACAGGTAGAGAGCGAGAGAGAGAGCATGAGAGAGAGAGGAGGAGAAAGAGAGAGAGAGCGAGCGTGAGAGACAGATAGAGAAAGAGAGAGAGAGAGAGAGAGAGAGAGGAAAAACAAAATACCCCCACAATATACATACACTGATTGAGTTGACTTGACAGTAAGTTAATACCAGTGATTTACAAAGTAAGAGTGAAGCAAGTGAAGAGTGAAGCAATAGCATGAGACGATGGGAAGGGTTGAGTAAGAGTATAGACACTTCCATACGCAGTGACTTTGATTCATGTGCATTGGGCACACATACATACATATGTTACTCCACGGGTGAATTTAGTGGAGCAATGCCTAAATGGGGGATGAGGGGTCTCCAGCTGTGCAACAAGTGTTGCGTAAAACCACAGTTCACATTTGATGTGGGAAACAGAACATTCAAAATCCATTATACAACATCGCGACGGCTAGCTAACACATGAAGGCGGTGACGCTGATTCTCGCTCCTCACACTTGTTTCAAGACATTTGCCATTGAGAGTCTGAGTCTGAAGGATGGATATTCATTGGAGGAAAAAGGGTGTCAGTTCAGTTATCTCGTCCCGTCAGTTTCCTGTCTGGTGCTATGCTGTCATCGTGACTAGAGGTCGACCGATTAATCATAATGGTCGTTTTTTTAAAATATATATATATTTTTATACCTTTTTATTTAACTAGGCAAGTCAGTTAAGAACGCATTCTTATTTTCAATGACGGCCTAGGAACGGTGGGTTAACTGCCTTGTTCAGGGGCAGAATGACAGATTTTCACCTTGTCAGCTCAGGGGATCCAATCTTGCAACCTTACAGTTAACTAGTCCAACGCTCTAACCACCTGCCTCTCATTGCACTCCACGAGGAGCCCGCCTGTTACGCAAATTCAGTAGAAGCCAAGGTAAGTTGCTAGCTAGCATTAAACCTATCTTATAAAAAACAATCAATCATAATCACTAGTTATAACTACTAATCCAGGTTAGCAGGCAATATTAACCAGGTGAAATTGTGTAATTTCTCTTGCGTTCATTGCACGCAGAGTCAGGGTATATGCAACAGTTTGGGCTGCCTGGCTCATTGCTAATTTGCCAGAATTTTACGCAATTATGACATAACATTGAAGGTTGTGCAATGTAACAAGAATATTTAGACTTAGGGATGCCACCCGTTAGATAAAATATCTCACTGAAATAATAAACGTTTTGTTTTCGACATGATAGTTTCCGGATTCGACCATATTAATGACCAAAGGCTCGTATTTCTGTGTGTTATTATGTTATAATTAAGTCTGATTTGATAGAGCAGTCTGACTGAGCAGCAGCAGGCTCGTAATCATTCATACAAACCGCACTTTCGTGCGTTTTGCCAGCAGCTCTTCACAAGCACAGCGCTGTTTATGACTTCATGCCTATCAGCCTAATGGCTGGTGTAACCAATGTGAAATGGCTAGCTAGTTAGCTGGGTGTGCGCTAATAGCGTTTCAAACGTCACTCGCTCTGACACTTGGAGTAGTTATTCCCCTTGCGCTGCAAGGGCTGCGGATTTTGTGGAGCGATGGGTAACGCTGCTTCGAGTGTGGCTGTTGTCGATGTGTTCCTGGTTCGAGCCCAGGTAGGGGCGAGGAGAGGGACGGAAGCTATACTGTTACACTGGCAATACTATAGTGCCTATAAGAACATCCAATAGTCAAAGGTATATGAAATACAAATGCTATAGAGATAAATAGTCCTATAAATACTATATTAACTACAACCTAAAACCTCTTACCTTGGAATATTGAAGTCTCATGTTAAAAGGAACCACCAACTTTCATATGTTCTCATGTTCTGGGCAAGGAACTTAAACGTTAGCATTTTTACATGGCACATATTGCACTTTTACTTTCTTCTCCGACACTTTGTTTTTGCATTATTCAAACCAAATTGAACATGTTTCATTATTTATTTGAGGATAAATTGATTTTACTGATGTATTATATTAAGTTAAAATAAGTGTTCATTCAGTATTGTTGTAATTGTCATTATTACAAATAAATCTAAAACAATCATCCGTTTAATCGGTATCGTTTTTTTTGTCCTGTAATAATCGGTATCGGTATTGGCGTTGAAAAATCATAATCGGTCGACCTCTAATCGTGACGCATGTGTCAAGTTCATACACAGCAGATGTGCGCCCTCTCTATCTCTATCTCTCTCTCTCTTTCGCTCGCTGTCTCTCTCTCTCTCTCTCTCTCTCCCTCCCTCACTCTGGTTCTCTCTCTCTCTGCCACTCTCTCTCGCTCCCTGGCTCTCTCTCCCTCTGCCTCTCTCTCTCGCTCCCTAGCTCTCTCTCTCTCTGTCTCTCTCTCTGCCTTGCTCTCTCCCTCAGGCCAGTTTTGAAGTGGGAGGTCTGATTAAGACTTATGATGTTAGATGACATCGGTGGTTAAAACCTGGCCCTCTCTCCTTGCTCATCATCTTTTGGCCGGCCCCAGGCGGAAGATGAGAAGGGGAGAGTCAGCTCAACAAGACTCCCTTTAGATGAGCGGCTGCCAACAGAAGCTCTATATCTCTCCTCGGCCATCCCGGCCATCCATCCTAGAGTTCAGTGCAATTACAATTACAGTGCTCTTTAGCATAGCAAGGGGTCATTACTAGAAACGACTAGAGTAGAACCCCATCAACCCCAGGAATGCAGACAGCACTTAGCTAGAGATCATAGACAGACAGCATCAGCATAGTTTCTCTGTTCTGGTCTGGTCTGGTCCGGTCCAGCTCGAGACAGCAGGACGGTCAGTTGGTCACATGTCCAGCAGCAGCGCTCTCAGCTCGCGTCAGGGGGGCTCGAACAGGTCTGCGTCCCAAATGACACCCTATTCCCTACATGGTGTACTACTTCTCACCATTGCCCATAGGACTAGTGCACTACGTAGGGAATAGGGTGCCATTTGGGACGGAGACGGGGAGCTCAGAGGCTCTCTCTCCACCGGAGCAGACAAAAAAAAGGGGGAAAGTTTGTCTATGACGTACTGCTGCTAGCTAGCAGTGAGGGAGGGCTGGCCTGCAGGGTAAGCATTTCCATTGTGTGGCCAAAGCCTGGCCCAATGCACCCTGAACAAACGGCAGGCTTTGGTGATGACTGGAGAGATGGGTGACGGGTAAGGTCATCCAGGCTTGGCATTGGCATGTCTCCCATGACCCTGGTTCATAGTACATATCGCCTGGGGCGAGACCGGTGGTGGTGGCCAGTCAAAGTGACACACTGGGTTCAGAGTGTGGAGATGCCACAATACACACTATGGCCTCTCTTTCCTCAACTCACTGAAAGTGTCCTTTTTGGATGGTTAACTCAATATTTAAAAAGCATACCTTAAATGCACTCTTCCTAACGTATACAAGTAAAAGAGATTTTGAAAGTGAAACGTTACAAACCTGTTGATGTCTTCGACTTTCTCATCTCCCAAGTAGTTGGAGTCCTGTCCCCGTGTTTGCTTTCGGTGGAAATCTGGGAAGCACAGGCCTCCGTCCCGCCGTCCGTAGTATTGACAGAACTCATCCACATCGGCTTGGAACAGCTCTGAAAACACCATGGACACAGACAACGGCCCGCAGGCAGAGAAAGACCATTCAATTCAAGTGACATCACGCCTCGTTCAAACCATGATGCAACATCATCCTACTTACCAGCGAGCTGAAGCTAAATCCCCTCCTAGTTAGTCTCCCTTAATTCATGTTTACGCAGCTTTAGTTCCTTAAGTCTTCATACAGTTGTTTTTGAGAGTTGTGCTGAATGAGCCAAACCAAATCCTGGCTAAGCCTGGGCTGAACAAGTGAAGAAACGCTTGGCCAGACAGGCCAACTGGGTTAGATCTGAACAGAATGTGAGGAATATGCTGTTCAGACTGCTCCTCAGGTCTTCAACTCTGTAGCAGTGCACCACTGAGGCCCCATCCATCTTTACCTTTATCCTTTGACCCCTGGTGCTATGGCTGTTTGACCCCTGTTGCTATGCCAACTCTACCTCACGTGGGTGACTGCTGTGGATACCTAATAGCTTTCCAGATATTTGGAATATTAAGTCAAACATAGGCTGAAATTCTCATACAATTAAAGCACTGTTAGGGGCCAGTGCCAAATGGCACCCTATTCTCTATATAGTGCACTACTTTTGACCAGTACCTATTTGGGCCACAGCCTAGATGCTTTCGCCCTCCTCAGCCCAGCGGCAGGCATATAGGCACAGCATGTGAAATGTGTGAAACTCTAATTCAAAACGGACCATGTTTAATTAACAGCCCAGTCTTCCAAACACTAACTTTGCACATTTTTAGGAGGGATAGAAGTATTCTGTCTGCCTCAAAACCCAAATCAAGAAATTATGTTCCCAAATGTTGATTGATTGTGTTCCACTGCTTGCTTGTGCTTTGGGGAAGTTCAAAACCAAAATGTCACCATCACACGGTTATTTCCCAAGACCACCTTGATTTCTCTTGGAGCTGCTAGTTGTACTAGAGCTAAAGTTGGTTCAACACTAGGGTCTGGGGCACAAATTAATCTGAGAATATATCCTCATTAGACACAGCAGCCCCAACACCGCCTGATTGGCCACCTTCAGAGACCCACAGTCACAACATTATTCCAAGATTCTAGGAACCCCCCCTTTCTTATTGTGCTAGCAGGGCAAAACCACGAACAGGGTGAAAAGAACGCAAGCAAGCAGCGTATCTTAAAACCTGCCCGTGACCTAAAAACAACCGTGCCAATATTGTTTCCCTTAACACAACCCTCAGAGGGGCGGAGGAGGAGAGCAAACACAGCAGTGATAAAAACACAAACAGGACTGTCTCTCCCCTCTTTCATCTCGCTCTCCGGCCCCCACACATCCCTCCCTCCCTACATCCTGGCCCCCCCACACCGACCACAAGGCTGACCACACTACCACTGGAGGTGATACGATATCCCACTAAACATCTAAATACAACACGGAGATCAAACACACACTCAGAACACACACACACACACAAACACTCCCAGGCCTATGCCACCCACCTACTTTGTGCCTGCAGTTATCTTAACCATGCTGGTCCCAGGACCTCAGATGCAGGGGGGAGAGACAGAGTGGGGGATGGAGGGAGGAGGGGGCAGAAGGGGTGGGAGACCTCTGGGTTAAAGTGAGACTCAGGCCGTAAATGTCTTTATGGAGAAATGAGGGATAAGTACACAGCCTAATGGGGAGCTGGAGAGGGAGTTTCACGGGAGCAGGAGGACATTTAAAGACACAGTAAAGGCTACCGTCCAGGTTTAATACTGTTGGTCAGCACTTTGCATGTGTTGATGCAGAGTACAGTTCTGGAAGGGTTCTGAATTTCATCTTTAGTGATATATTCTGTATTCTGTACATGAGCCCAAAAAACTAATGTCTGTCAATGCTTTATATTTGAGATTTAATTAAACATGTTCTTAAGAAGCAAAAGTGATTACTACAAATGCAAATGACAGCTGAACTGAAAAACAACAAATTGTTAAAAAAAAACATTTTTTTAAGTAGCTTAACCCCCCAAAAAAAAAGCCTGATACATAAGGACACAAATCCAGAAAGGGACTCTTAAATCCATAGGAGGAAAAACCTCTGTCTGTATCCAGAATGATATGTACTTAGAGGGCCATCTAATTTTAGACAATTTATGGTTAACTACTTCCATAAACACCGAGCACTGCATTCTCTCTCCCTCCACAATATGTACCAGTTTTATTGTACTGGCCTGGGGGGGAAAAGAGAGAGAGAGAGAGAGAGAGAGAGAGAGAGAGAGAGAGATAGATAGGAAAAAAACCTCTGTCCACATCCCAGGCAGTGAGCTAGCGCTATAGTTCTACTTCCATCTGGTTGTCTTCCAACACAACCTGGGTGGCCACCCAAAGTACTTGACATCTTGATGCACTTCAGCAGCTTTACATATACACAACCTTTGTAGAAAAATAAATGTGTCATTCGTCACCACATATGCTGATCTGTGTAGAGGGGGAGAAAGGGAGGGAAGGATTGATGGGAGGGGGTGACTGACTCCTTCTCTGGCTCAAGCTCCTGGTATGAAGCTCTGGGTTTAACTCTAAGCTTTCACTGCTGTCTGTCAGCTCACTGGCTGCTGTCTCTCTCTCTCTCCATCTCTCTCTCTCCCTCTCTCTCACCATCTCTCTCTGTCCGTCTCTCTCTATCCCTCTCTCTCTCTGCCGAATACAACAGGAGTTGACCTTACAGTGAAATGCTTACTTACAAGCCCTTAACCAACAATGCAGTTTTAAGAAAAATAAGAGTTAAGAAAAATATGTACTCAATTAACTAAAGTAAAAAATAAAATAGCAACAATAAAATAACAATAGCGAGGCTATATACAGGTGGTACCGGTTCCGAGTCAATGTGCAGGTTAGTCGAGGTAATTGAGGTAATATGTACATGGGGGGGTTGATGTTGATAGTTCTGGTGGTGGTGTAGAGCCACCACATGTGTGGTTGAAACTGTTCTCTGTTCAGCAAACGCGAGCAGATTTAATCTGCCGTGGCGACACAGATAGGAAGAAGAATTGGCTGGGGGCAAGCAGTGCCGTTTGATCACAAGGAATGTGCACTTCACTGGGAGGCACGGCAGGCAGGTAACAGCCCTTCAAAGGCCCTACTTCTGAGGATGGGGAGCTTTCAGGGAGGGCGGCCTATCAAGCAGGTCTCCTATCATCTCACAATACCATCCTATCCAGGAGGAAACTGCATGTCATCTCCATGTCATCTCCTCGCTTATTCCACACCGGGAGGAGACTCCCTCCAGGGCTGGCGTTGCCTTGCCTACGCGTACGGGGGAGCAGTTCGAGAGGCGAGGCCCAGGTCCAGCGAGGCAGCTCTGATTGTGTTTACGTTCCATCGAATTTATCACCAAGGAAAACAAACTGATGGTGTGAGTGGCGTTTCTTAAACAGGCCGTAGTTTGTGTGTGTCTGAGGCTGTGTGTGAGGAGCTCCCTTGGTGGCGCGAGGTGTCAGAGCCGGTCATGTCTAGACCGTAGCCAGGGTGCTTACAGCTTACACATCCCCAAACAGCACACAGCACCGTCAGGGGGCTGACGTCAGCCAGGGCAGCTCAGGAGGGCTTGCCAAAGAAGGACGGGGCCAGGGGAGGAAAGGGTCATAAAATCAATCATTTTCAGCTCTCTGGCAGATTGTAGGGGCTTTGTTTAGGGCGTGTGGGTACGTGTGTGTGTGTGTGTGTGTGTGTGTGTGTGTGTGTGTGTGTGTGTGTGTGCGTGTGCGTGTGTGTGTGTGTGTGTGTGTGTGTGTGTGTGTGTGTGTGTGTGTGTGTGTGTGTGTGTACACAATTTATGTCTAAATTTCATAGATTGAGGAAGAGTTTGAGTAAATGTGTGTAAAGAAAAGTAATGTTCTACAACCAGTCCAAGTGGGACTAAAAATACTGATGAGAGAGAGAGAGAGAGAGAGAGAGAGAGAGAGAGAGCGAGAGAGCTCCTGATTGCCAGGTCTAAAGTGTGTAGTCAGACTAATTAACAAAGTGCTAGGCTGATGGCTGCAGCAGGCAACGTCTGCCAGCCAGGGTGGGTAGACTAAGACGAGGCTCTCCCAGTGTATGGGGGCGTGAGGCAGGCAGGCTCTACCACCAAGTGGAGGTGAGGTCAGATGAGGTAAGCCTACATAAATAAATATTTCTTCTTGAGTCCTTACGCTCCACTGCGTCTTGCATAAGTAAAACCAAGCTACCTATATGTTCAACACTGTTTGCTGACTTTGAATTGGGGACCTTGAGGAGACCTGCTCAGAAATGTAATATTGCCTTATTCAGACAATAGACTGTATGTAGTGTGTCAGGGAGTCAGTAAGAGAGAGAGAGAGAGTGAGTGAGATTGAGGGAGGGAGCGAGTGAGTGAGAATGAGAGTAAGTGTGAGAGAGAGCGAGCGAGAGAGATTTGTGTTCATATGTGTGCCTCACTCCACCTATACAGTGCAAGCACTGACTGAGGTAGTGATGGCACTATCATCATCCTTCTTGGTTACCTGGTATATCTTAGTGGTAGGTGTAGTAGAATGGTTACCTGTATATCTTAGTGATAGGTGTAGTAGAATGTTTACCTGGTATATCTTAGTGGTAGGTGTAGTAGAATGGTTACCTGATATATCTTAGTGGTAGGTGTAGTAGAATGGTGACCTGGTATACAGTGGGGCAAAAAAGTATTTAGTCAGCCACCAATTGTGCAAGTTCTCCCACTTAAAATTATGAGAGAGGCCTGTAATTTTCATCATAGGTACACTTCAACTATGACAGACAAAATGAGAAAATCACATTGTAGGATTTTTTATGAATTTATTTGCAAATTATGGTGGAAAATAAGTATTTGGTCACCTACAAACAAGCAAGATTTCTGGCTCTCACAGACCTGTAACTTCTTCTTTAAGAGGCTCCTCTGTCCTCCACTCGTTACCTGTATTAATGGCACCTGTTTGAACTTGTTATCAGTATAAAAGACACCTGTCCACAACCTCAAACAGTCACACTCCAAACTCCACTATGGCCAAGACCAAAGAGCTGTCAAAGGACACCAGAAACAAAATTGTAGACCTGCACCAGGCTGGGAAGACTGAATCTGCAATAGGTAAGCAGCTTGGTTTGAAGAAATCAACTGTGGAAGCAATTATTAGGAAATGGAAGACATACAAGACCACTGATAATCTCCCTCGATTTGGGGCTCCACGCAAGATCTCACCCCGTGGGGTCAAAATGATCACAAGAACGGTGAGCAAAAATCCCAGAACCACACGGGGGGACCTAGTGAATGACCTGCAGAGAGCTGGGACCAAAGTAACAAAGCCTACCATCAGTAACACACTACGCCGCCAGGGACTCAAATCCTGCAGTGCCAGACGTGTCCCCATGCTTAAGCCAGTACATGTCCAGGCCCGTCTGGAGTTTGCTAGAGAGCATTTGGATGACCCAGAAGAAGATTGGGAGAATGTCATATGGTCAGATGAAACCAAAATAGAACTTTTTGGTAAAAACTCAACTCGTCGTGTTTGGAGGACAAAGAATGCTGAGTTGCATCCAAAGAACACCATACCTACTGTGAAGCATGGGGGTGGAAACATCATGCTTTGGGGCTGTTTTTCTGCAAAGGGGCCAGGACGACTGATCCGTGTAAAGGAAAGAATGAATGGGGCCATGTATCGTGAGATTTTGAGTGAAAACCTCCTTCCATCAGCAAGGGCATTGAAGATGAAACGTGGCTGGGTCTTTCAGCATGACAATGATCCCAAACACACCGCCCGGGCAACGAAGGAGTGGCTTCGTAAGAAGCATTTCAAGGTCCTGGAGTGGCCTAGCCAGTCTCCAGATCTCAACCCCATAGAACATCTTTGGAGGGAGTTGAAAGCCCGTGTTGCCCAGCAACAGCCCCAAAACATCACTGCTCTAGAGGAGATCTTCATGGAGGAATGGGCCAAAATACCAGCAACAGTGTGTGAAAACCTTGTGAAGACTTACAGAAAACGTTTGACCTCTGTCATTGCCAACAAAGGATATATAACAAAGTATTGAGATAAACTTTTGTTATTGACCAAATACTTCTTTTCCACCATAATTTGCAAATAAATTCATTAAAAATCCTACAATATGATTTTCTGGATTTGTTTTCTCATTTTGTCTGTCATAGTTGAAGTGTACCTATGATGAAAATTACAGGCCTCTCTCATCTTTTTAAGTGGAAGAACTTACATAATTGGTGGCTGACTAAATACTTTTTTGCCCCACTGTATCTTAGTGGTAGGTGTAGTAGAATGGTTACCTGGTATATCTTAGTGGTAGGTGTAGTAGAATGGTTACCTGGTATATCTTAGTGGTATGTGTAGTAGAATGGTTACTTGGTATATCTTAGTGGTAGGTGTAGTAGAATGGTTACCTGGTATATCTTAGTGGTAGGTGTAGTAGAATGGTTACCTGGTATATCTTAGTGGTAGGTGTAGTAGAATGGTTACCTGATATATCTTAGTGGTAGGTGTAGTAGAATGGTTACCTGGTATATCTTAGTGGTAGGTGTAGTAGAATGGTTACCTGGTATATCTTAGTGGTAGGTGTAGTAGAATGGTTACCTGGTATGTGTCCGCGGCAGGTATAGTAGAACTCACGGCAGTAGTCCTGGCAGAGGCGTGGCAGGTGGGGCTCCCTGAGGGGGACCTTGTCCGACTCGGGGGAGTGGAACAGCACTTGGGCGTTGGGCGAACAGTGTGCACACTTGATCTCCTCCAGGAGACGGCTGCACTCCGTGTTATTGGTGGAGAAGATCTAGGGGGAGGGACCACACGCAACAAGGAACAATGACTGATTAAAATACGGACTTAGTGAGCATTAATGTTTTACACCTCAACATGGCTTATCATTTTCTGGCATGTCAGCGATATTGTATAATTAAGCAATAAGGCCCGGGAGGTGTTGTATATGGCCAATATACCACGGCTAAGGGCTGTTCTTATGCACGAACGAAGAGTGCCTGGATACAGCCCTTAGCCGTGGTATATTGGCCATATACCACAACCCCCTGAGGTGTCTTATTGCTATTATAAACTGGTTACCAACTTATTCAGATGAGTAAAAATAAATATTTTGTCACAGGTGTGGTATACGGTCTGATATACCATGGCTTTCAGCCAATCAGCATTCAGGGCTCGAACCACCCAGTTAATAATAAACATTATTGTAAGACATGGAGATGATATAACCTAACTTCAATTATCCACTGCTGCAGCTTTATTGATGGTACACGGAAAAATATTCTCCAGAGAAACTAAACCCACACCAAAATTAGACTTGATTACCTTTTAATGTCACTTTTTTAAACCCAGAATACGCGGCACTTTCTGAGAAAGATTATCTTCCTCACAACTTGTTTACCTAAGTGCACAAACAGTTCAATTCAAATTACATGACATATGTTAGGGCGGCTGGGGCCAAAATGGATGGAGCCGAATTAGAGGGTTTGAAGCGTTACTTAGGTCGCTAAACAAAAGTAAACAAGAGATTTAGACCCCAGAAATTAGCAGGGATTATTTACGTAGCAAATTAGGTGTAATAAAACACAACGTAATCTGTCCTGCATCCAGACATGTGTGCTGCTTAGGCAGCAGGCAGGCTGGTAGTGCTTTGCACTGTGTGAGGTCCGTCCGTGTGTAAACACCAATTTAGAGATAGACAGGCACATCATTCAACAAATTAGCAGTCTGTCCTAGTCAATTAGACCTACAGACCTGGGTCCAACATATGGACACCTCCTTCTCTCTCTCTCTCTCTCTCTCTCTCTCTCTCTGTCTCTCTCTCTCTAACTCTCTCTCTCTCTCTCTCAGTTCAACAATAACCTGACTAGGTCTGGAAGTGAAAGCTGTTTCTTAAGGATACGGCCACCCTGCGGTCGTGTTCGAGACCGTTTTGTGACCACAGGTTGAACACAGGCCCTTTGGTTGTTTTATAGCCCCTCAGGACCACGACTAGAGATGGCCAAAGAATGTTTGTTCTACTCCTCTTACCGGGACAGTGTAAAACACGGGTGATTAGGACTTGCCAGAAGCACACACAGAGGTTGATAAACCCGGCTATAAACAAGCAATAAATATACTAATAAACATACTAATAAATATACTCACACTAATACTATACTAATAAAGAGTGCAGAGCAGCTAAAAGCCGTTAGCCTTTAGAAGTGTTGACAGGTCAGCATTAGGCAGGGTAGGCTTAGCTTGGGCTGAAACCTGGTTGTCCATGTCTGTGTGTTTTAACTTACTCTCGGTCTCTAACTGTAGTGGTCAGGTGTGGCTCAGTTGGTAAGAGATTGACGCCAACAACGGCAAGGACGTGGGTTTAATCCCTGCAGTATACATATACTAAAACGTATCCACTCACTGTATTCAAAATCATTTTGGATAACAGTGTCTGCTAAGTGGTAACAGTATATGTTACTATACTAATACTAGTACTAACCCCTCCAAATATATGCGAGTACTACCGCCGTGGGCATGCCTAACCGCCCGCCCTCCTGCTCTAAATTGCCCATTGATTCGGCGTGCCATGGGCTGGCACACAGTCCATGGAGAGGAGCATTTGTGGGCTCTCTGCCATACCCTGTGCCCATATGTTGCTGGGATGGGCTCCAATGTTGCCATCACCACAAACCAGAACAAGAGGACCTTTGTTTGTTGTGTTTAGCAGCAAAATTTCACCACCGACTCGCCACTCAAAAGCAGAGGCTCGATCCCGGTCTGTACAAACGCTATTATAGCATTACTGGGGGAACAGAAATGCAAGGGACCCAAGTCTCCGAAGGTAAAACAACTGACCCACACACGCGCACAACATCCATCTGTGTGACATACCTTGGCATGTGGGGGGAAATGAGTCGTAACACATCAATAACACAAGATTGCCAGTTCACATGGACAGCCCAAATGCAAAATGCATTTCCATAAGCTCCTTTATGGTGGTCGTTGTCCTCCTCGCAGAGACGTGATCACAAAGCCAGACGTGTAAGTAGCTCACTGTAGAGGAGCAGCTGTTACAGGAGGACTCATTTCTTTGATAGGATCGGCACAATGGCTTTTGTCAGAGAAATTGTCGGAACAAACATATCAATGCACAAAGGTCACACTTGAAAACATTTGCTTGTCATTCAATCTTAGACACTGTGGGCTGCACAAGCCTCATAAGGTCTCACCATCAGGAATCACAGGGAGAGAGAGGGAGAGAGAGGGAGAGAGAGAGAGAGACCCCACACATAGGCCCTATAGAGAAAAGAGGCTGTGCTGTAGGCAACACTAAGACTGGTGTTAAAAATCTTCAACAAAACACTTGCCCTTTGGGAATAGGTGTAAGTTAGTGAGGGGTGGGTGTGAGAGGGGGAGTGAAGGACAAATAATACCCTCTCAGCAGCCTTAACACTTGGACAGAGTCGAGGGACTGAATGGGGAGACTGATGTTCTCCAGCTTCACCCATTAGAGAAACTAACAAACACAATGGTGTTGTTGTTATTCTTTTGCCATAAGCAAAAATAGCTCTGTGTGTGGGCAGTGTAGTAGGGAAGAGGAGAAGTCGAGGTTATTTTTGTTCCGTTCAGTGTTTTTCCTCCTATTTGCATGACTTGAGCAAATTAAATGACGCAATATGGCTTTTTGTCACAACACAAAGTGAGATACCACCCAGCCGCATAAGTCGATTAGTTGGGGGCGGTTTACATAAGAATACGACGCATTATACCGTGAACTCCACGTAGCCTATGAAGACTGTGTTAAAGATGTATCCATGCAGTTAAACATGCTATAACAGCTATAACGGGCATCCGCGTAGGCTGTGTACAGTAAACGCGAACATTCTGTGCAGGAACTAATTGGAAAGAAGAAAAACATAATAACATGCAACATTGTTGCAAAATACATTCTAAGTGCGCTGACAAACATGCCACAAGTGCGCATAACTGCCGTGTGGGATGCAAAGAATAACTTAGTATAATTGAACGATAGTCAACGGTGCTGACTCCCTTGGACTGCGCTCGTGTGGTGTTATTTTGTAGCGCGGGGATGAACGTAAAATGTTCTAACATAACCATGGTAACACTGTAACGCTTTTGACAAGCTCGAGACCAACAATCAGGAGGCTTATATCATTTCCCACTTTTAAACAACATAGTTGGCTGATAAATCATGTTCATTTGTTTTTACAGTTTTATGGATTTTCTACATATTTAATGTGACTGGTAAAGAAACGTCAAAAACCGCCTAGAGTAGCAGGACAACGCCAGAATGTGTAAGTAGGCTACGGTTGAATTTTCCCCTCACAGTCCCACCTCCCTCAAATATCGTTCATTCTACTACTGTCAACAACACGTCGAAAAGACACACAACGCAGTACATACATTCCCCGGGGCGTTTGGCTTTAGCCTACAGACAGCTCTCACAATGAAAGAATGCAACGAGCCCAACATACCCTGGCATCACGCCGGTGGACTATCTGATAAGCAGCACGCCTGGTTGGGCAGCATGACACACGAGGGTACAACCTGTGACAAACTTCCCCGCTGCTTGCATCGCTGTCCACTGACAGTTTTCTTTCCCTCTTCTTCAGTCGCTTGGGCATGCTCCCGTCGTAACATCTCCTTCTCCTCGGGCTTATTTCCCCCTTCTCGCCAAATTTGGAATCCCCACATTCCCAAACGTTGACTGCAATAGCCAACACGAGTACAAATTTCAAATGCCTCATATTGAAAAAACGTAGGAACCAAAATTTATGAGAGAAATCACTGTTGAAAGCAACGGTGCAAACCTACAAAATACTATATTCTCTATATTTATATATGCTGTATCACAGGTAAACGATTATAATAATTTAGTTTAATAAAGGTATACGCATAAAGTAATCAGAATTAAATATTTGCTAGAGAAAAAAATGTTATTTAAAATAAATTAATGGTAGTGCTGGTTATGCTGGCATACCCCAGAAATACACATTTTTCTCTCGTAAAGAAAACAAAGCAAAGGATAAGAAAGCTCTGAGAATTGCAGTAAGCTTCACTTGTGTCCTTCCTTCTGATTTAAAATCCGTTTCAGCACAGTGCATTGGGTCAAAAAAGTAAGCACAAAATTGTCTCTCACTAGATCCTCAGAGCGCTCACATGTTTCCCCTAGCTCTTTCCTCCTTCTTTTTAACCAGCGCGCGAGAAGAGGAGCGAGCACAGTGACGTAAGACAGCACGAGTGCGCGCACTTGGCTGTACGCTACTGTGGAACGGAACGATGAATACCTGGCTGTCAGCACTGGACGGGCTGTCGTCAGTGATAGCCTACAGAAGAATTGAAGAGGTGAGATTGAGAAGTCAAGTGCACTTGAGAATACATTCTAGAAGTGATTCTTTCTAGGATTGTAAAGTCTATTACATATGTCATTTCAGGTGTATTCTGCATCCCCTATCTATAGCACTTACTTGATTCTATATTTTGGGAATGTGATCTACATAATGGCAAGCATTAGCCAACACTAGGTTACATATCTTAATGTAAAAGTAAACACACCAATTCTCTGAAACATTAACATACACTATTTGTGTTTGTATTTATTATGGATCCCTCTTCCTGGGGTCCAACAAAATTAAGGCAGATTATACAATACATTTAAAAAAATTACAATACATTCACAGATTTCACAACACACCATGTGCCCTCAGGCCCCTACTCCACCACTACCACATATCTACAACACACCGTGTGCCCTCAGGCCCCTACTCCACCACTACCACATATCTACAACACACCGTGTGCCCTCAGGCCCCTACTCCACCACTACCACATATCTACAGTACTAAATCCATGTGTACATGTGTGTATAGTGCATATGTTATCGTGTGTGTGTGTGTGTGTGTGTGTGTGTGTGTGTGTGTGTGTGTGTGTGTGTGTGTGTGTGTGTGTGTGTGTGTGTGTGTGTGTGTGTGTGTGTGTGTGTGTGTGTATGCATATGTCTGTGCCTATATTTGTGTTGCTTCACAGTCCCCGGTGTTCCATAAGGTGTATTATTATCTGTTTTTTAAGTCTAATTTTACTGCTTGCATTAATTACTTGATGTGGAATAGAGTTCCATGTAGTCATGGCTCTATGTCGCACTGTGCGTCTCCCATAGTCTATTCTGGACTCTGGGACTGTGAAGAGACCACTTGCGGCATGTCTTGTGGGGTATGCATGGGTGTCCGAGCTGTGCATCAGTAGTTCAAACAGTAGCACCAGTAGTCCTTCACTTTGAGCCAGAAGAGATTGACATGCATGTTATTAAAATTATCTCTCAGTTTGCATTCAAGGGTCAGCCGTGCTGCCCTGTTCTGAGCCAATTGCAATTTTCCCTTTTTGTGGCACCTGACCACACGACTGAACAGTAGTCCAGATGTGACAAAACCAGAGCCTGTAGGACTTGCCTTGTTGATAATGCTGTTAAGAAGGTAGAGCAGCGCTTTATTATGGACATACTTCTTCCCATCTTAGCTACTGTTGTATCAATATATTTTGACCATGAAAGTTTACAATCCAGGGTAACTCCAAGCAGTTTAGTCACCTCAAATTACTACATTTTCACATTATTTATTACAAGATTTAGGTTTAGGGTTTAGTGAATAATTTGTTCCAAATACAATGCTTTTAGTTTTAGAAATATTTAGGACTGTCACGAATTCTCCCGAAGTCGAAGCCTCTGCTTGTTCGGGCGGTGCACGGCAGTCGACGTCACCGGTCTTCTAGCCATCATTGATCCATTTTTAATTTTCCATTGGTTTTGTCTTGTCTTCCTACACACCTGGTTTCAATCCCATTCATTACCTGTTGTGTATTTAACCCTCTGTTTCCCCCCATGTCTTTGTCAGAGATTGTTTGTATTTCAGTGTTGTATATATTTTGTATTGGTGTGCGACGGGTCCTCGTACCCATTCATAGTGGAGGTGGATGCATCCGAAGCTGGGATAGGAGCAGTGCTCTCTCAGTGTTCGGGTACCCACTGAAGCTTTGCCCCTGTGCCTTCTTTTCGAAGAAGCTCAGCCCAGCGGAGCGAAACTATGATGTGGGGGACCGGGAGCTATTAGCTGTCGTAAAAGCCTTGAAGGCGTGGAGACATTGGCTTGAGGGGGCTAAAGACCCTTTTCTCATCTGGACTGACCATCGCAATCTGGAGTACATCCGGGAGGCGAGGAGACTGAATCCTTGTCAGGCAAGGTGGGCCATGTTTTTCACTCGTTTTGTGTTTACCCTCTCTTACAGACCAGGCTCCCAGAACGTTAAGGCAGACGCATTGTCCCGGCTGTATGACACAGAGGAGCGGTCCATGGATCCCACTCCCAGCTTCTTGCCGGTAGTGTGGGAGCTGGACGCGGACATTGAGCGGGCGTCACGTGCAGAGCCCTCTCCCCCTCTGTGTCCAGATGGGCGTCTGTACGTTCCGTCTGCTGTCCCCGATCGTTTGATCTATTGGGCCCACACGTCACCGTCCTCTGGTCATCCTGGGATAGGTCGGACAATGCGGTGTCTTGATGGGAGGTACTGGTGGCCCACTTTAGCTAAGGACGTGAGGATTTATGTTTCCTCCTGCTCAGTGTGCGCCCAGTGCAAGGCTACTAGACACCTGCCTAGAGGTAAGTTTACAACCCTTACCGGTTCCACAACGGCCGTGGTCGCACCTGTAGGTGGATTTTTTAACAAATCTTCCACCTTCACAGGGTAACACCACGATCCTGGTCGTTGTGGATAATTTTTCTAAGTCCTGTCGTCTCCTCCCTTTGCCCGGTCTCCCTACGGCCTTACAAACTGCAGAAGCCCTGTTTACACACGTTTTCCGGCACTATGGGGTGCCTGAGGATATAGTGTCTGATCGGGGTTCACATCAATGGTCTGGAAGGCGTTCATAGAACGTCTTGGGGTCTCGGTCAGTCTTACCTCAGGTTTTCACCCCGAGAGTAATGGGCAGGTGGAGAGTTAACCAGGAGGTGGGTAGGTTTCTGCGGTCTTATTGCCAGGACCTGCCGGAGGAGTGGGCGAAGTTCGTGCCCTGGGCAGAGATGGCCCAGAACTCGCTACGCCACTCCTCCACTAACCTTTCTCCCTTTCAATGTGTATTAGGGTATCAGCCGGTTCTGGCTCCTTGGCATCAGAGTCAGACCGAGGCTCCTGCGGTGGACAATTGGTTCCGGCATGCGGAGGAAACCTGGGAGGCCGCCCACGTCCACCTTCAGGGCGCGATACTGCGCCAGAAAGTTGGAGCAGACCGTCACCGCAGTGAGGCCCCGGTGTTCGCCCCAGAGGACAGGGTATGGCTCTCGACCCGAAACCTGCCCCTCCGCCTGCCCTGCCGGAAGCTGGGTCCGCGGTTTGTGGGGCCGTTTAAAGTCCTGAGGAGAGTGAACGAGGTATGTTATAGGTTACAGCTACCCACTAATTACCGTATTAACCCCTCGTTCCATGTGTCTCTCCGGTGGTGGCTGGCCCGCTCCAGGAGACTGAAGTGCGTGATGTTCCTCCGCCCCCTCTACACATCGACGGCGTACTCCGTTCGATCCATCTTGGATTCGAGACGTCGGGCGAGGGTCCTTCAGTACCTCGTGGACTGGGAGGGGTACGGTCCGGAGGAGAGATGCTGGCTTCCGGTGGAGGACGTAATTGATCCTTCCATGTCGCAAGAAATCCACCGTCTCCATCCGGATCGCCCTGCACCTTACCCTCCGGAAGTTGAAGCCTCTCCTTGTTTGCGGTGCTCCGCGGTCGACGTCACCGGTCTTCTAGCCATCATTGATCTATTTTTCATTTTCCATTGGTTTTGTCTTCCTACACACCTGGTTTCAATCCCATTAATTTCCCCTCATGTCTTTGTCAGAGATTGTTTGTATTTCAGTGTTGTATATATTTTGAATTGGTGAGCGACGGGTCCTCGTACCCATTTTTGTTATTTTGTTACATTTAGTGTTTGGAGTATGTTTCGTTCATTGTTATTAAATAACTACATTTCACTCAGTTTGATTCTCCTGCGCCTGACTTCCCTGCCACCTATACACACAACTCTGTCAAGGACTAATTTATTCCTTGCCACCCACTCTGAAACTAACTGCAACTCTTTGTTGCAGTCATTTCAGTCGCTGTAGTAGCTGACATGTATAGTGTTGAGTCATCCGCATACATAGACACACCTGCTTTACCCAAAGCCAGTGGCATGTCATTAGTAAAGATTTTTTTAAGTAAATAGGCCTAGACAGCTGCCCTGGGGAATTCCTGATTCTACCTGGATTATGTTGGAGAGGCTTCCATTAAAGAACACCCTCTGTGTCCTTTTAGACAGGTAACTCTTTATACACAAAATAGCAGCGGGTGTTAAGCCATTGTAACCGATGTGAAATGGCTGGCTAGTTAGCGGGGTGCGCGATAATAGCATTTCAATCGGTGACATCACTCTGAGACCTTGAAGTTGTTGTTCCCCTTGCTCTGCAAGGGCCGCGGCTTTTGAGGAGCGATGTGTAACGATGCTTCATGGGAGGCAGTTGTTGATGTGTGCAGACGGTCTCTGGTTCGAGCCCAGGTAGGGGCATGGAGAGGGACGGAAGCTAAACTGTTACATTGATGCTGTTGACCCGGATCAGTGGTTGCTGCAGAAAAGGAGGTCAAAAGGGGGATGAGTGTAACCGATGTGAAATGGCTAGCTAGTTAGCGGGGTGCGCACTAATAGCGTTTCAATCGGTGACGTCACTCGCTCTGAGACCTTGAAGTAGTTGTTCCCCTTGCTATGCAAGCGCCGCAGCTTTTGTGGAGCGATGGGTAACGATGCTTCGAGGGTGGCTGTTGCTTATGTGTGCAGAGGGTCCCTGGTTCGAGCCCAGGTAGAGGCAAGGAGAGGGACGGAAGCAATACTGTTACACCATAACACATACGTTTTTCCAGCAGCAAACTATGATCGATAATGTCAAAAGCTGCACTAAAGTCTAACAAAACAGCCCCCCACAACCCTACGTCTGTAATTAAAGGTATTGCTGTTCCTCTGAAGACCACTGATAAGACAAAGCCAAACCCAGGACAAATCCTCTTTCATTCGCCTCTCTCTTCAGAGAGATTACACGATAGCAATCCGAAAGGCAAGGGGAATGTCCTGTGGCAATTACTACAAAAAAAACAGTGGAAACACACAGAGGAGCTGGAAATCACTTCCAGTACCACACCTGTTCTTCTTTGGGGGTCCGGCAGACAGGCCGGCACTGACCAGAGCCCAATAGGCTGCTTATCTACACGAATCTAGAGCGATCCAGAGGAATCCAGCCTGATTTGACTGTGGGGCAATTATGGAAATGACTCTGTGTTGCTATGACCCGAGCAAGAGCCCCTGCCTGCCAGATTTGACCTGAAGAATTACCGTCTATCCTTCCCTGCATTCTGAAGCTGTCCTCGCAGCATTACTTTGTGTTACCCCACTGAACATTTTTTGGAACCAAGTTTAGCTGTGGCTTACAGTGTGGTACCGTACACAGTAATAGAAAGTGGACTAGCTGGCTGAGACTGGGGGGGTTGGCGTGTTGTAGAAGAAGAAGAAGAAGAAGCACCACAGCAGGTCTGAGAACAGCAGAATGACATCCAGCCGCATTGTTGAACAGCGTGAAAACATGTGGGATGCAGCTGTGGGACGCCGGGGCTACGTGTAGAGAGGCAGTAGAGAGAGAATCACAGGGTAGGGAGGGGAAGACAGACCACAGCTATAAGTTAACAATGTGTCCCGGTGGGGCAAGGGGCTTGGATCTACACATACAAACAGCCATGTTCAACTATCTTGTTATTTTGTTGTTGTGATGCCTCCCACCCTAACATCTTAGTATATCTATCTGAAGGCCTGTCGCCCTACCATTTTATTTGGGCATTTTTATTGTTCAGAGGGCTTTTATGTACTTACAAAATATTTTTAAACTGGAAGAACTTGTCCGAATTTGTGTTTTTTGAGACTGATTCCCTGACCTGTCAATGTTTTTAATTTGCTGTTTTATGATTTTGTTATACTCTTGTGAATTCTATGTTTTTTTTTACTAGATTACCTATAGTTTTTCATGTTGTCTGTCTGTAATTGTTTTATGACTTGGTGCAGCCTATCTTGGCCAAGACTTTCTTGAAAAATATAATTCTAATCTCAATGAGCCCTTCCTGGTTAAATAAAGGTTCAATCAAATCAAATGTAAAAAATAAAGCTGTTTTAACTTATAGTTTTGAGGTGAAACCATAAGCGGGAACAACTTGGGAATACCATAGTCAAGAAAACCCCAGTCTAATGCAGTTCGTATTGCTTGTGTTTTTATGTTTAGATTAAATGGGAAAGATTCATTTGATTTAAGTTCAACATTTATTCATAAACAAAATATTGACCCATGAGAAAGCAGGGTCAGTTGGGAAATTCTCATCCGCTTTGTCTCATTCAGCATGTGATCCGCAGATGGACGGAGGTAGGAATAGAACATCCCATCAGGTTACGGATATGGTCCTCCTCCTCCTCCTCCTCCTCCTACTCCTCCTCCTCCTCTTCCTCCTCCTCCTCCACCTCCTCCTCCACCTCCTCCTCCTCCTCCTCCACCTCCCCCCGCCTCCTCCTTCTCCTCCTCCTCCTCCACCCCCCCCCCCTCCTTCTCCTTTTCCTCCTCTTCATCTTCCTCCTCCTCCTCCTCCTCCTCCTCCTCCTCCTCCTCCTCCTCCTCTTCCTATTCCTCCTCCACCTCCTCCTCCTCCTCCTCCTCCACCTCCTCCTCCACCTCCCCCGCCTCCTCCTCCTCCTCCACCTCCCCCTCCTCCTTCTCCTCCTCCTCCTCTTCATCTTCCTCCTCCTCCTCTTCCTCCTCCTCCTCCACCTCCTCCTCCACCCTCCTCCTTCTCCTCCTCCTCCTCCTCCTCTTCCTATTCCTCCTCCTCCTCCTCTTCATCTTCCTCCTCCTCCTCCTCCTCTTCCTATTCCTCCTCCTCCATCTCCTCTTCCTCCCCCCTCTTCCTCCTCCATAGCAACACATGCTATGACTAGAACAATCCTTCTCCTCTCTCTGTGTGGCTGTACGTATGAGTGTCAGCTGTATTCGTCTTGTGATCTCGCTGCTTTCTGTTTGTCATTATCATAAGCATATGTAGTTGGATAGTGCCACACGTTTGTTGTGCTTTTCTATGCTTTTCTTGTTGTAGTAGTGGATGGTGCCAGTGAGTGAACTCAGGTGGTTTGCTGTGTTCTTCGTGTTTTGCAGTAGAGGTGTCTAATAAAGTGTGAAGTAAGTGTTAATTAAGTTTGAAGTAATTGGCTATTCTATCATTTCATCTCGTAATATGGCTGGTAATGAGAAAGCCTCATTTGGAACTCTTTCATTCATCTCCTCTCTCCGTTACCTACCTTCCATCACACAGAAGCACGGTGTGACTCTCACACCTGCTCTAATGGCCCAGTGTTTGGCTGTGCTAAGCTTCGGGACACACCGAGCGTGGAACATGTTCACAATGCCAGTAATATTCCTGACAACAGATTAATGAGGCTTTCACCGTCTGTTTATGAACGCTTTAGCTGGAGGCGGAGAAGAAAGAAAGAAAACTCAGTGTGTGTGTGTGTGTGTGTGTGTGTGTGTGTGTGTGTGTGTGTGTGTGTGTGTGTGTGTGTGTGTGTGCATGTGTTTGTGTGCGTTCCCACTTGAACGGATCTAAACACATGAGAACGTTTTAAGTGGAGTGACTTACGTGGCGGCGGGACTCATCCACCGTGGGTCAGTGGCGGCAGCTTGGGCCGCCTGCCCGAAATCAACAGCCTCTAAATCACTGTGCTTCAACCATCACACCCGGGACCACACTGCCTTCCCACCAGCTCCCCCCTGCCCTGTCCTTCCCACCCTGCTCTCTCTGCCCTGTACCACCCCAGCAGAATGTCCTTAGCCCTGATGAGTCTGGGGATGCTTAAGCTAAAGTACACACAGGGCCGTGAGTAACTGAAGCCACCCAGGGGCTCCGCATGCAGCCCGCTGGTCGGTGGCACGAGACACCACCAGGTTGTTGCGCAAGTCGAGTAGTCCTGAGACTGTTTACATGACACTCGATGCCTCAATTCCCCCCCCCCCCCACCCCCACCCCACCACCATGTCAGGGACATATTGTAGCAGAGAGGCCTCGGAGAAGGAAATGAACCGTAGCAGCAGTGTTCCTTACAAAACCTACTGTAGAAGGGGCTGATTAGTGATTTTGTCCAACAGGGACGTTCACAAACAATGACCCCATAAGCTGTTGTCTGACCTGACCCGTGGTGGGCCAAACCGACCGGGCCGGTCGATGCAGTACCTTAGACCACTGTGCCACTCGGGAGGCCCTACATTTCTCTTCTAACTATGATCCCGACAGTTCTAGAGAAACTGAGTAACCACAGGTAGAATAGTTCCGATTTCATACTGTTACTTGAAAGAAATACACATCCCTCGCATAATGCCTTGTATCTTTTTGTCTCTCTTGTTCAAACTCCCCATCCTAGGAAGTGCCACATCCCTACAGGCTAGCGAAGGGTTCATGCAACAGATGGATGTCTTTTCTCGGTCCAATTAATTGTAAATGTTTCCAGTAGAGGTTAACAACAGCCTCAAAGTAGAACCATGTATGCCCCATCCCTCCCTCCTTCTCCCCCTCCTTCACATATGTGTGCAAATTGCAGATTCATTACAGTTTAGCATCAGTGCACTGCAAATTAATGGGAGGGGAAGAGTGGTAAGTGTGGTGCGGTGTGGGCAGCAGGCTAGCAGCTGCGTTGATGGTGGTCCTTGACTTCGTGTCAATGCTCCCTCTCTCCTCTCCTCTCCTCTCCTCTCCTCTCCTCTCCTCTCCAGTACCCCATGTGCCGCTCTACTCGGCCCATTTGTTCCTGCTTGGCCTTTGAGGCTCTCCATCAGGTAGAAGTATGAGTCTAATGAGTGTTCCTATCTCCATCAGGTATAGGCTTCAGTCTATTGAGTGTTCCTCTTTTCATCAGGTATAGGCTTCAGTCTACTGAGTCTTCCTCTTTTCATCAGGTAGAAGGTTCAGTCTATTGAGTGTTCCTCTTTTTATCAGGTAGAGGGTTCAATCTAATGAGTGTTCCTCTCTCAATCAGGTAGAGGGTTCAGTCTAATGAGTGTCCTCTTTTCATCAGGTAGACAGTTCAGTCTAATGAGTGTTCTTCTTTTCATCAGGTATAGGCTTCAGTCTACTGAGTCTTCCTCTTTTCATCAGGTAGAAGGTTCAGTCTATTGAGTGTTCCTCTTTTTATCAGGTAGAGGGTTCAATCTAATGAGTGTTCCTCTCTCAATCAGGTAGAGGGTTCAGTCTAATGAGTGTTCGTCTTTTCATCAGGTAGAAGCTTCAGTCTAATGAGTGTTCCTCTTTTCATCAGATAGAGGGTTCAGTCTATTGAGTCTTCCTCCTTTCATCGGGTAGAGGGTTCAGTCTATTGAGTGTTCCTATTTCCATCGGGTAGAGGGTTCAGTCTATTGAGTGTTCCTCTTTTCATCAGGTAGAGGCTTCAGTCTATTGCTTGTTGCTCTCTCAATCAGGTAGAGGGTACAGTCTAATGAGTGTTCGTCTTTCGATCAGGTAGAGGGTTCAGTCTAATGAGTGTTCGTCTTTCCATCAGGTAGAGGGTTCAGTCTATTGAGTGTTCCTCTCTCAATCAGGTAGGGGGTTCAGTCTATTGAGTGTACCTCTCTCAATCAGGTAGAGGGTTCACTCTATTGAGTCTGCCTCTCTCAATCAGGAAGAGGGTTCAGTCTAATGAGTGTTCCTCTCTCATTCAGGTAGAGGCTTCAGTCTATTGAGTGTTCCTCTCTCATTCAGGTAGAGGCTTCAGTCTATTGAGTGTTCCTCTCTCATTCAGGTAGAGGCTTCAGTCTATTGAGTGTTCCTCTCTCATTCAGGTAGAGGCTTCAGTCTATTGAGTGTTCCTCTCTCATTCAGGTAGAGGATTCAGTCTACTGAGTGTTCCTCTTTTCATCAGATTGAGGGTTCAGTCTAATGAGTGTTCCTCTTTTTATCAGGTAGAGGGTTCAGTGTATTGAGTGTTCCTCTCTCAATCAGGTAGGGGGTTCAGTCTATTGAGTGTACCTCTCTCAATCAGGTAGAGGGTTCACTCTATTGAGTCTGCCTCTCTCAATCAGGAAGAGGATTCAGTCTAATGACTGTTTCCTCTCTCAATCAGGTAGAGGGTTCAGTCTAATGAGTGTTCCTCTTTTTATCAGGTATAGGCTTCAGTCTACTGAGTCTTCCTCTTTTCATCAGGTAGAAGGTTCAGTCTATTGAGTGTTCCTCTTTTTATCAGGTAGAGGGTTCAATCTAATGAGTGTTCCTCTCTCAATCAGGTAGAGGGTTCAGTCTAATGAGTGTCCTCTTTTCATCGGGTAGACAGTTCAGTCTAATGAGTGTTCTTCTTTTCATCATGTATAGGCTTCAGTCTACTGAGTCTTCCTCTTTTCATCAGGTAGAAGGTTCAGTCTATTGAGTGTTCCTCTTTTTATCAGGTAGAGGGTTCAATCTAATGAGTGTTCCTCTCTCAATCAGGTAGAGGGTTCAGTCTAATGAGTGTTCGTCTTTTCATCAGGTAGAAGCTTCAGTCTAATGAGTGTTCCTCTTTTCATCAGATAGAGGGTTCAGTCTATTGAGTCTTCCTCCTTTCATCGGGTAGAGGGTTCAGTCTATTGAGTGTTCCTATTTCCATCGGGTAGAGGGTTCAGTCTATTGAGTGTTCCTCTTTTCATCAGGTAGAGGCTTCAGTCTATTGCTTGTTCCTCTCTCAATCAGGTAGAGGGTACAGTCTAATGAGTGTTCGTCTTTCGATCAGGTAGAGGGTTCAGTCTAATGAGTGTTCGTCTTTCCATCAGGTAGAGGGTTCAGTCTATTGAGTGGTCCTCTCTCAATCAGGTAGGGGGTTCAGTCTATTGAGTGTACCTCTCTCAATCAGGTAGAGGGTTCACTCTATTGAGTCTGCCTCTCTCAATCAGGAAGAGGGTTCAGTCTAATGAGTGTTCCTCTCTCATTCAGGTAGAGGCTTCAGTCTATTGAGTGTTCCTCTCTCATTCAGGTAGAGGCTTCAGTCTATTGAGTGTTCCTCTCTCATTCAGGTAGAGGCTTCAGTCTATTGAGTGTTCCTCTCTCATTCAGGTAGAGGCTTCAGTCTATTGAGTGTTCCTCTCTCATTCAGGTAGAGGATTCAGTCTACTGAGTGTTCCTCTTTTCATCAGATTGAGGGTTCAGTCTAATGAGTGTTCCTCTTTTTATCAGGTAGAGGGTTCAGTGTATTGAGTGGTCCTCTCTCAATCAGGTAGGGGGTTCAGTCTATTGAGTGTACCTCTCTCAATCAGGTAGAGGGTTCACTCTATTGAGTCTGCCTCTCTCAATCAGGAAGAGGGTTCAGTCTAATGATTGTTTCCTCTCTCAATCAGGTAGAGGGTTCAGTCTAATGAGTGTTCCTCTTTTTATCAGGTATAGGCTTCAGTCTACTGAGTCTTCCTCTTTTCATCAGGTAGAAGGTTCAGTCTATTGAGTGTTCCTCTTTTTATCAGGTAGAGGGTTCAATCTAATGAGTGTTCCTCTCTCAATCAGGTAGAGGGTTCAGTCTAATGAGTGTCCTCTTTTCATCAGGTAGACAGTTCAGTCTAATGAGTGTTCTTCTTTTCATCAGGTATAGGCTTCAGTCTACTGAGTCTTCCTCTTTTCATCAGGTAGAAGGTTCAGTCTATTGAGTGTACCTCTTTTTATCAGGTAGAGGGTTCAATCTAATGAGTGTTCCTCTCTCAATCAGGTAGAGGGTTCAGTCTAATGAGTGTTCGTCTTTTCATCAGGTAGAAGCTTCAGTCTAATGAGTGTTCCTCTTTTCATCAGATAGAGGGTTCAGTCTATTGAGTCTTCCTCCTTTCATCGGGTAGAGGGTTCAGTCTATTGAGTGTTCCTATTTCCATCGGGTAGAGGGTTCAGTCTATTGAGTGTTCCTCTTTTCATCAGGTAGAGGCTTCAGTCTATTGTTTGTTCCTCTCTCAATCAGGTAGAGGGTACAGTCTAATGAGTGTTCGTCTTTCGATCAGGTAGAGGGTTCAGTCTAATGAGTGTTCCTCTCTCAATCAGGGAGAGGGTTCAGTCTATTGAGTGTTCCTCTTTCCATCAGGGAGAGGGTTCAGTCTATTGAGTGTGCCTCTCTCAATCAGGTAGAGGCTTCAGTCTATTGAGTGTGCCTCTCTCAATCAGGTAGAGGCTTCAGTCTATTGAGTGTTCCTCTCTCATTCAGGTAGAGGCTTCAGTCTATTGAGTGTTCCTCTCTCATTCAGGTAGAGGCTTCAGTCTATTGAGTGTTCCTCTCTCATTCAGGTAGAGGCTTCAGTCTACTGAGTGTTCCTCTTTTCATCAGATTGAGGGTTCAGTCTAATGAGTGTTCCTCTTTTTATCAGGTAGAGGGTTCAGTGTATTGAGTGGTCCTCTCTCAATCAGGTAGGGGGTTCAGTCTATTGAGTGTACCTCTCTCAATCAGGTAGAGGGTTCACTCTATTGAGTCTGCCTCTCTCAATCAGGAAGAGGGTTCAGTCTAATGACTGTTTCCTCTCTCAATCAGGTAGAGGGTTCAGTCTAATGAGTGTTCCTCTTTTTATCAGGTATAGGCTTCAGTCTACTGAGTCTTCCTCTTTTCATCAGGTAGAAGGTTCAGTCTATTGAGTGTTCCTCTTTTTATCAGGTAGAGGGTTCAATCTAATGAGTGGTCCTCTCTCAATCAGGTAGAGGGTTCAGTCTAATGAGTGTCCTCTTTTCATCAGGTAGACAGTTCAGTCTAATGAGTGTTCTTCTTTTCATCAGGTATAGGCTTCAGTCTACTGAGTCTTCCTCTTTTCATCAGGTAGAAGGTTCAGTCTATTGAGTGTTCCTCTTTTTATCAGGTAGAGGGTTCAATCTAATGAGTGTTCCTCTCTCAATCAGGTAGAGGGTTCAGTCTAATGAGTGTTCGTCTTTTCATCAGGTAGAAGCTTCAGTCTAATGAGTGTTCCTCTTTTCATCAGATAGAGGGTTCAGTCTATTGAGTCTTCCTCCTTTCATCGGGTAGAGGGTTCAGTCTATTGAGTGTTCCTATTTCCATCGGGTAGAGGGTTCAGTCTATTGAGTGTTCCTCTTTTCATCAGGTAGAGGCTTCAGTCTATTGTTTGTTCCTCTCTCAATCAGGTAGAGGGTACAGTCTAATGAGTGTTCGTCTTTCGATCAGGTAGAGGGTTCAGTCTAATGAGTGTTCCTCTCTCAATCAGGGAGAGGGTTCAGTCTATTGAGTGTTCCTCTTTTCATCAGGTAGAGGGTTCAGTCTATTGAGTGTGCCTCTTTCCGTCAGGTAGAGGCTTCAGTCTATTGAGTGTGCCTCTCTCAATCAGGTAGAGGCTTCAGTCTATTGAGTGTTCCTCTCTCAATCAGGCAGAGGCTTCAGTCTATTGAGTGTTCCTCTCTCAATCAGGTAGAGGGTTCAGTCTAATGAGTGTTTCCTCTCTCAATCAGGTAGAGGGTTCAGTCTATTGAGTGGTCCTCTCTCAATCAGGGAGAGGGTTCAGTCTATTGAGTGTTCCTCTTTTCATCAGGTAGAGGGTTCAGTCTATTGAGTGTTCCTCTTTCCGTCAGGTAGAGGCTTCAGTCTATTGAGTGTTCCTCTCTCAATCAGGTAGAGGCTTCAGTCTATTGAGTGTTCCTCTCTCAGTCAGGTAGAGGCTTCAGTCTATTGAGTGTTCCTCTCTCATTCAGGTAGAGGCTTCAGTCTATTGAGTGTGCCTCTCTCATTCAGGTAGAGGCTTCAGTCTATTGAGTGTTCCTCTCTCATTCAGGTAGAGGCTTCAGTCTGTTGAGTGTTCCTCTCTCATTCAGGTAGAGGCTTCAGTCTATTGAGTGTTCCTCTCTCATTCAGGTAGAGGCTTCAGTCTATTGAGTGTTCCTCTCTCATTCAGGTAGAGGCTTCAGTCTATTGAGTGTTCCTCTCTCATTCAGGTAGAGGGTTCAGTCTATTGAGTGTTCCTCTCTCATTCAGGCAGAGGCTTCAGTCTATTGAGTGTCCCTCTCTCATTCAGGTAGAGGCTTCAGTCTATTGAGTGTTCCTCTCTCATTCAGGTAGAGGGTTCAGTCTATTGAGTGTTCCTCTCTCATTCAGGTAGAGGGTTCAGTCTATTGAGTGTTCCTCTCTCATTCAGGCAGAGGCTTCAGTCTATTGAGTGTTCCTCTCTCATTCAGGTAGAGGGTTCAGTGTATTGAGTGGTCCTCTCTCAATCAGGTAGAGGATTCAGTATAATGAGTGTTCCTCTTTTTATCAGGTAGAGGGTTCAATATATTGATTGGTCCTCTCTCAATCAGGTAGGGGGTTCAGTCTATTGAGTGTACCTCTCTCAATCAGGTAGAGGGTTCACTCTATTGAGTCTGCCTCTCTCAATCAGGTAGAGGGTTCAGTCTAATGAGTGTTTCCTCTCTCAATCAGGTAGAGGGTTCAGTATATTGAGTGTTCCTCTCTCAATCAGGGAGAGGGTTCAGTCTATTGAGTGTTCCTCTTTTCATCAGGTAGAGGGTTCAGTCTATTGAGTGTTCCTCTTTCCATCGGGGAGAGGGTTCAGTCTATTGAGTGTTCCTCTTTCCGTCAGGTAGAGGCTTCAGTCTATTGAGTGTGCCTCTCTCAATCAGGTAGAGGCTTCAGTCTATTGAGTGTTACTCTCTCAATCAGGCAGAGGCTTCAGTCTATTGAGTGTTCCTCTCTCAATCAGGTAGAGGGTTCAGTCTAATGAGTGTTTCCTCTCTCAATCAGGTAGAGGGTTCAGTCTATTGAGTGGTCCTCTCTCAATCAGGGAGAGGGTTCAGTCTATTGAGTGTTCCTCTTTTCATCAGGTAGAGGGTTCAGTCTATTGAGTGTTCCTCTTTCCGTCAGGTAGAGGCTTCAGTCTATTGAGTGTTCCTCTCTCAATCAGGTAGAGGCTTCAGTCTATTGAGTGTTCCTCTCTCAGTCATGTAGAGACTTCAGTCTATTGAGTGTTCCTCTCTCATTCAGGTAGAGGCTTCAGTCTATTGAGTGTTCCTCTCTCATTCAGGTAGAGGCTTCAGTCTATTGAGTGTTCCTCTCTCATTCAGGTAGAGGCTTCAGTCTATTGAGTGTTCCTCTCTCATTCAGGTAGAGGCTTCAGTCTATTGAGTGTTCCTCTCTCATTCAGGTAGAGGGTTCAGTCTATTGAGTGTTCCTCTCTCATTCAGGCAGAGGCTTCAGTCTATTGAGTGTCCCTCTCTCATTCAGGTAGAGGCTTCAGTCTATTGAGTGTTCCTCTCTCATTCAGGTAGAGGGTTCAGTCTATTGAGTGTTCCTCTCTCATTCAGGTAGAGGGTTCAGTCTATTGAGTGTTCCTCTCTCATTCAGGCAGAGGCTTCAGTCTATTGAGTGTTCCTCTCTCATTCAGGTAGAGGGTTCAGTGTATTGAGTGGTCCTCTCTCGATCAGGTAGAGGATTCAGTATAATGAGTGTTCCTCTTTTTATCAGGTAGAGGGTTCAATATATTGATTGGTCCTCTCTCAATCAGGTAGGGGGTTCAGTCTATTGAGTGTACCTCTCTCAATCAGGTAGAGGGTTCACTCTATTGAGTCTGCCTCTCTCAATCAGGTAGAGGGTTCAGTCTAATGAGTGTTTCCTCTCTCAATCAGGTAGAGGGTTCAGTCTATTGAGTGTTCCTCTCTCAATCAGGGAGAGGGTTCAGTCTATTGAGTGTTCCTCTTTTCATCAGGTAGAGGGTTCAGTCTATTGAGTGTTCCTCTTTCCATCGGGGAGAGGGTTCAGTCTATTGAGTGTTCCTCTTTCCGTCAGGTAGAGGCTTCAGTCTATTGAGTGTGCCTCTCTCAATCAGGTAGAGGGTTCAGTCTAATGAGTGTTTCCTCTCTCAATCAGGTAGAGGGTTCAGTCTATTGAGTGTTACTCTCTCAATCAGGCAGAGGCTTCAGTCTATTGAGTGTTCCTCTCTCAATCAGGTAGAGGGTTCAGTCTAATGAGTGTTTCCTCTCTCAATCAGGTAGAGGGTTCAGTCTATTGAGTGGACCTCTCTCAATCAGGGAGAGGGTTCAGTCTATTGAGTGTTCCTCTTTTCGTCAGGTAGAGGCTTCAGTCTATTGAGTGTTCCTCTCTCATTCAGGTAGAGGCTTCAGTCTATTGAGTGTTCCTCTCTCATTCAGGTAGAGGCTTCAGTCTATTGAGTGTTCCTCTCTCATTCAGGTAGAGGCTTCAGTCTATTGAGTGTTCCTCTCTCATTCAGGTAGAGGCTTCAGTCTATTGAGTGTTCCTCTCTCATTCAGGTAGAGGCTTCAGTCTATTGAGTGTTCCTCTCTCATTCAGGTAGAGGCTTCAGTCTATTGAGTGTTCCTCTCTCATTCAGGTAGAGGCTTCAGTCTATTGAGGGTTCCTCTCTCATTTAGGTAGAGGGTTCAGTCTATTGAGTGTCCCTCTCTCATTCAGGTAGAGGCTTCAGTCTATTGAGTGTTCCTCTCTCATTCAGGTAGAGGGTTCAGTCTATTGAGTGTTCCTCTCTCATTCAGGTAGAGGGTTCAGTCTATTGAGTGTTCCTCTCTCATTCAGGCAGAGGCTTCAGTCTATTGAGTGTTCCTCTCTCATTCAGGTAGAGGGTTCAGTGTATTGAGTGGTCCTCTCTCAATCAGGTAGAGGATTCAGTATAATGAGTGTTCCTCTTTTTATCAGGTAGAGGGTTCAATATATTGATTGGTCCTCTCTCAATCAGGTAGGGGTTCAGTCTATTGAGTGTACCTCTCTTCAGTCTATTGAGTGTACCTCAATCAGGTAGAGGGTTCACTCTATTGAGTCTGCCTCTCTCAATCAGGTAGAGGGTTCAGTCTAATGAGTGTTTCCTCTCAATCAGGTAGAGGGTTCAGTCTATTGAGTGTTCCTCTCTCAATCAGGTAGAGGGTTCAGTCTATTGAGTGTTCCTCTTTCCATCAGGTAGAGGGTTCAGTCTATTGAGTGTTCCTCTTTCATCAGGTAGAGGGTTCAGTCTATTGAGTGTTCCTCTTCAATCAGGTAGAGGCTTCAGTCTATTGAGTGTTCCTCTCTTTTTATCAGGTAGAGGGTTCAGTCTATTGAGTGTTCCTCTCTCAATCAGGTAGAGGCTTCAGTCTATTGAGTGTTCCTCTCTCAGTCAGGTAGAGACTTCAGTCTATTGAGTGGTCCTCTCTCAATCAGGTAGAGGCTTCAGTCTATTGAGTGTTCCTCTCTCATTCAGGTAGAGGCTTCAGTCTATTGAGTGTTCCTCTCTCATTCAGGTAGAGGCTTCAGTCTATTGAGTGTTCCTCTCTCATTCAGGTAGAGGCTTCAGTCTATTGAGTGTTCCTCTCTCATTCAGGTAGAGGGTTCAGTCTATTGAGTGTTCCTCTCATTCAGGTAGATGCTTCAGTCTATTGAGTGTCCCTCTCTCATTCAGGTAGAGGCTTCAGTCTATTGAGTGTTCCTCTCTCATTCAGGTAGAGGGTTCAGTCTATTGAGTGTTCCTCTCATTCAGGTAGAGGGTTCAGTCTATTGAGTGTTCCTCTCTCATTCAGGCAGAGGCTTCAGTCTATTGAGTGTTCCTCTCTCATTCAGGTAGAGGGTTCAGTGTATTGAGTGGTCCTCTCTCAATCAGGTAGAGGGTTCAGTCTAATGAGTGTTCCTCTTTTTATCAGGTAGAGGGTTCAGTCTATTGAGTGTTCCTCTCTCAATCAGGTAGAGGGTTCAGTCTATTGAGTGTACCTCTCTCAATCAGGTAGAGGGTTCACTCTATTGAGTCTGCCTCTCTCAATCAGGTAGAGGGTTCAGTCTAATGAGTGTTTCCTCTCTCAATCAGGTAGAGGATTCAGTCTATTGAGTGTTCCTCTCTCAATCAGGGAGAGGGTTCAGTCTATTGAGTGTTCCTCTTTTCATCAGGTAGAGGGTTCAGTCTATTGAGTGTTCCTCTTTCCATCAGGGAGAGGGTTCAGTCTATTGAGTGTTCCTCTTTCCGTCAGGTAGAGGCTTCAGTCTATTGAGTGTGCCTCTCTCAATCAGGTAGAGGGTTCAGTCTAATGAGTGTTTCCTCTCTCAATCAGGTAGAGGGTTCAGTCTATTGAGTGTTACTCTCTCAATCAGGCAGAGGCTTCAGTCTATTGAGTGTTCCTCTCTCAATCAGGTAGAGGGTTCAGTCTAATGAGTGTTTCCTCTCAATCAGGTAGAGGGTTCAGTCTATTGAGTGTTCCTCTCTCAATCAGGTAGAGGGTTCAGTCTATTGAGTGTTCCTCTTTTCATCAGGTAGAGGGTTCAGTCTATTGAGTGTTCCTCTTTCCTCTCTCATTCAGGTAGAGGCTTCAGTCTATTGAGTGTTCCTCTCTCATTCAGGTAGAGGCTTCAGTCTATTGAGTGTTCCTCTCTCATCAGGTAGAGGCTTCAGTCTATTGAGTGTCCCTCTCTCATTCAGGTAGATGCTTCAGTCTATTGAGTGTTCCTCTCTCATTCAGGTAGAGGGTTCAGTTTATTGAGTGTTCCTCTCTCATTCAGGTAGAGGGTTCAGTCTATTGAGTGTGCCTCTCTCATTCAGGCAGAGGCTTCAGTCTATTGAGTGTTCCTCTCTCATTCAGGTAGAGGGTTCAGTCTATTGAGTGTTCCCTCTCTCATTCAGGTAGAGGGTTCAGTCTAATGAGTGTTCCTCTTTTTATTCAGGTAGAGGGTTCAATATATTGATTGGTCCTCTCTCAATCAGGTAGGGGGTTCAGTCTATTGAGTGTTCCTCTCTCAATTCAGGTAGAGGGTTCAGTCTATTGAGTCTGCCTCTCTCAATCAGGTAGAGGGTTTCAGTCTATTGAGTGTTTCCTCTCTCAATCAGGTAGAGGGTTCAGTCTATTGAGTGTTCCTCTTTCATCAGGTAGAGGGTTCAGTCTATTGAGTGTTCCTCTTTCCATCAGGGAGAGGGTTCAGTCTATTGAGTGTTCCTCTCTCATTCAGGTAGAGGGTTCAGTGTATTGAGTGGTCCTCTCTCAATCAGGTAGAGGGTTCAGTCTAATGAGTGTTCCTCTTTTTATCAGGTAGAGGGTTCAGTCTATTGAGTGGTCCTCTCGCAATCAGGTAGGGGCTTCAGTCTATTGAGTGTTCCTCTCTCAATCAGGTAGAGGCTTCAGTCTATTGAGTGTTCCTCTCTCAATCAGGTAGAGGGTTCAGTCTATTGAGTGTTTCCTCTCTCAATCAGGTAGAGGGTTCAGTCTATTGAGTGTTCCTCTCTCATTCAGGTAGAGGGTTCAGTCTATTGAGTGTTCCTCTTCTCAGGTAGAGGGTCAGTTCCGTCTCTCAGGTAGAGGGTTCAGTCTATTGAGTGTTCCTCTCTCAATCAGGTAGAGGGTTCAGTCTATTGAGTGTTCCTCTCTCAATCAGGTAGAGGGTTCAGTCTATTGAGTGTTCCTCTCTCAATCAGGTAGAGGGTTCAGTCTATTGAGTGTTCCTCTCTCTCTCATCAGGTAGAGGGTTCAGTCTATTGAGTGTTCCTCTCTCAATCAGGTAGAGGGTTCAGTCTATTGAGTGTTCCTCTCTCAATCAGGTAGAGGTTCAGTCTATTGAGTGTTCCTCTCTCATTCAGGTAGAGGGTTCAGTCTATTGAGTGTTCCTCTCTCAATCAGGTAGAGGGTTCAGTCTATTGAGTGTTCCTCTTTCATCAGGTAGAGGGTTCAGTCTATTGAGTGTTCCTCTCTCAGGTAGAGGGTTCAGTCTATTGAGTGTTCCTCTCTCATTCAGGTAGAGGGTTCAGTCTATTGAGTGTTCCTCTCTCATTCAGGTAGAGGCTTCTAGTGTTCCTCTCTCATTCAGGTAGAGGGTTCAGTCTATGTTCCTCTCTCAATCAGGTAGAGGGTTCAGTCTAATGAGTGTTCCTCTCTCATCAGGTAGAGGGTTCAGTCTATTGAGTGGTCCTCTCTCAATCAGGTAGAGGGTTCAGTCTATTGAGTGTTCCTCTCTCAATCAGGTAGAGGTTCAGTCTATTGAGTGTTCCTCTCTCAATCAGGTAGAGGGTTCAGTCTATTGAGTGTTCCTCTCTCAATCAGGTAGAGGGTTCAGTCTATTGAGTGTTCCTCTCTCAATCAGGTAGAGGGTTCAGTCTATTGAGTGTTCCTCTTTCAATCAGGTAGAGGTTCAGTCAGGTGTTCAGTCTAATGAGTGTTCTCTTCCAATCAGGTAGAGGGTTCAGTCTATTGAGTGTGCCTCTCTCAATCAGGTAGAGGGTTCAGTCTATTGAGTGTTCCTCTCTCAATCAGGCAGAGGCTTCAGTCTATTGAGTGTTCCTCTCTCAATCAGGTAGAGGGTTCAGTCTAATGAGTGTTTCCTCTCTCAATCAGGTAGAGGGTTCAGTCTATTGAGTGGTCCTCTCTCAATCAGGGAGAGGGTTCAGTCTATTGAGTGTTCCTCTTTCCGTCAGGTAGAGGCTTCAGTCTATTGAGTGTTCCTCTCTCAGTCAGGTAGAGGCTTCAGTCTATTGAGTGTTCCTCTCTCATTCAGGTAGAGGCTTCAGTCTATTGAGTGTTCCTCTCTCATTCAGGTAGAGGCTTCAGTCTATTGAGTGTTCCTCTCTCATTCAGGTAGAGGCTTCAGTCTATTGAGTGTTCCTCTCTCATTCAGGTAGAGGCTTCAGTCTATTGAGTGTTCCTCTCTCATTCAGGTAGAGGCTTCAGTCTATTGAGTGTTCCTCTCTCATTCAGGTAGAGGCTTCAGTCTATTGAGTGTTCCTCTCTCATTCAGGTAGAGGCTTCAGTCTATTGGTAGTGTTCCTCTCTCTCATTCAGGTAGAGGCTTCAGTCTATTGAGTGTTCCTCTCTCATTCAGGTAGAGGGTTCAGTCTGTTGAGTGTTCCTCTCTCATTCAGGTAGAGGGTTCAGTCTATTGAGTGTTCCTCTCTCATTCAGGCAGAGGCTTCAGTCTATTGAGTGTTCCTCTCTCAATCAGTTAGAGGGTTCAGTCTAATGAGTGTTTCCTCTCTCAATCAGGTAGATGGTTCAGTCTATTGAGTGTTCCTCTCTCATTCAGGTAGAGGGTTCAGTGTATTGAGTGGTCCTCTCTCAATCAGGTAGATGGTTCAGTCTAATGAGTGTTCCTCTTTTTATCAGGTAGAGGGTTCAATATATTGATTGGTCCTCTCTCAATCAGGTAGGGGGTTCAGTCTATTGAGTGTACCTCTCTCAATCAGGTAGAGGGTTCAGTCTATTGAGTGTTCCTCTCTCATTCAGGTAGAGGGTTCAGTCTATTGAGTGTTCCTCTCTCATTCAGGTAGAGGCTTCAGTCTATTGAGTGTTCCTCTCTCATTCAGGTAGAGGCTTCAGTCTATTGAGTGTTCCTCTCTCATTCAGGTTGAGGGTTCAGTCTAATGAGTGTTCCTCTTTCCATCAGGTAGAGGGTTCAGTCTATTGAGTGTTCCTCTCTCATTCAGGTAGAGGGTTCAGTGTATTGAGTGTTCCTCTTTTCATCAGGTTGAGGGTTCAGTCTAATGAGTGTTCCTCTTTTTATCAGGTAGAGGGTTCAGTCTATTGACTGGTCCTCTCTCAATCAGGTAGAGGGATCACTCTATTGAGTCTGCCTCTCTCAATCAGGAAGAGGGTTCAGTCTAATGAGTGTTCCTCTCTCAATCAGGTAGAGGGTTCAGTCTAATGAGTGTTCCTCTTTTTATCAGGTAGAGGGTTCAGTCTATTGAGTGGTCCTCTCTCAATCAGGTAGGGGGTTCAGTCTATTGAGTGTACCTCTCTCAATCAGGTAGAGGGTTCACTCTATTGAGTCTGCCTCTCTCAATCAGGTAGAGGGTTCAGTCTAATGAGTGTTTCCTCTCTCAATCAGGTAGAGGGTTCAGTCTATTGAGTGTTCCTCTCTCAATCAGGGAGAGGGTTCAGTCTATTGAGTGTTCCTCTTTTCATCAGGTAGAGGGTTCAGTCTATTGAGTGTTCCTCTTTCCATCAGGGAGAGGGTTCAGTCTATTGAGTGTTCCTCTTTCCGTCAGGTAGAGGCTTCAGTCTATTGAGTGTGCCTCTCTCAATCAGGTAGAGGCTTCAGTCTATTGAGTGTTCCTCTCTCAATCAGGCAGAGGCTTCAGTCTATTGAGTGTTCCTCTCTCATTCAGGTAGAGGCTTCAGTCTATTGAGTGTTCCTCTCTCATTCAGGTAGAGGGTTCAGTCTATTGAGTGTTCCTCTCTCATTCAGGTAGAGGCTTCAGTCTATTGAGTGTTCCTCTCTCATTCAGGTAGAGGCTTCAGTCTATTGAGTGTTCCTCTCTCATTCAGGTAGAGGGTTCAGTCTATTGAGTGTTCCTCTCTCATTCAGGCAGAGGCTTCAGTCTATTGAGTGTTCCTCTCTCATTCAGGTAGAGGCTTCAGTCTATTGAGTGTTCCTCTCTCAATCAGGTAGAGGGTTCAGTCTAATGAGTGTTCCTCTTTTTATCAGGTAGAGGGTTCAGTCTATTGAGTGGTCCTCTCTCAATCAGGTAGGGGTTCAGTCTATTGAGTGTTCCTCTCTCAATCAGGTAGAGGGTTCAGTCTATTGAGTGTGCCTCTCTCAATCAGGTAGAGGGTTCAGTCTATTGAGTGTTTCCTCTCTCAATCAGGTAGAGGCTTCAGTCTATTGAGTGTTCCTCTCTCAATCAGGTAGAGGGTTCAGTCTATTGAGTGTTCCTCCTTCCATCAGGGAGAGGGTTCAGTCTATTGAGTGTTCCTCTCTCAATCAGGTAAAGGATTCAGTCTATTGAGTGTTCCTCTCTCAATCAGGTAAAGGATTCAGTCTACTGAGTGTTCCTCTTTTCATCAGGTTGAGGGTTCAGTCTAATGAGTGTTCCTCTTTTTATCAGGTAGATGGTTCAGTCTATTGAGTGGCCGTCTCTCAATCAGGTAGAGGGATCACTCTATTGAGTCTGCCTCTCTCAATCAGGAAGAGGGTTCAGTCTAATGAGTGTTTCTTCTCTCAATCAGGTAGAGGGTTCAGTCTAATGAGTGTTCCTCTTTTTATCAGGTAGAGGGTTCAGTGTATTGAGTGGTCCTCTCTCAATCAGGTAGGGGGTTCAGTCTATTGAGTGTACCTCTCTCAATCAGGTAGAGGGTTCAGTCTAATGAGTGGTCCTCTCTCAATCAGGTAGGGGGTTCAGTCTATTGAGTGTACCTCTCTCAATCAGGTAGAGGGTTCACTCTATTGAGTCTGCCTCTCTCAATCAGGTAGAGGGTTCAGTCTAATGAGTGTTTCCTCTCTCAATCAGGTAGAGGGTTCAGTCTATTGAGTGTTCTTCTCTCAATCAGGGAGAGGGTTCAGTCTATTGAGTGTTCCTCTTTTCATCAGGTAGAGGGTTCAGTCTATTGAGTGTTCCTCCTTCCATCAGGGGTAGGTTCAGTCCCGGTTGAGTGTTCCTCTCTCAGAGGGTTCAGTCTATTGAGTGTTCCTCTCTCAATCAGGTAAAGGATTCAGTCTACTGAGTGTTCCTCTTTTCATCAGGTTGAGGGTTCAGTCTAATGAGTGTTCCTCTTTTTATCAGGTAGAGGTTCAGTCTATTGAGTGGCCGTCTCTCAATCAGGTAGAGGGATCACTCTATTGAGTCTGCCTCTCTCAATCAGGAAGAGGGTTCAGTCTAATGAGTGTTTCTTCTCTCAATCAGGTAGAGGGTTCAGTCTAATGAGTGTTCCTCTTTTTATCAGGTAGAGGGTTCAGTGTATTGAGTGGTCCTCTCTCAATCAGGTAGGGGGTTCAGTCTATTGAGTGTACCTCTCTCAATCAGGTAGAGGGTTCAGTCTAATGAGTGGTCCTCTCTCAATCAGGTAGGGGGTTCAGTCTATTGAGTGTACCTCTCTCAATCAGGTAGAGGGTTCACTCTATTGAGTCTGCCTCTCTCAATCAGGTAGAGGGTTCAGTCTAATGAGTGTTTCCTCTCTCAATCAGGTAGAGGGTTCAGTCTATTGAGTGTTCTTCTCTCAATCAGGGAGAGGGTTCAGTCTATTGAGTGTTCCTCTTTTCATCAGGTAGAGGGTTCAGTCTATTGAGTGTTCCTCCTTCCATCAGGGAGAGGGTTCAGTCTATTGAGTGTTCCTCTCTCAATCAGGTAAAGGATTCAGTCTACTGAGTGTTCCTCTTTTCATCAGGTTGAGGGTTCAGTCTAATGAGTGTTCCTCTTTTTATCAGGTAGAGGGTTCAGTCTATTGAGTCTGCCTCTCTCAATCAGGAAGAGGGTTCAGTCTAATGAGTGTTTCTTCTCTCAATCAGGAAGAGGGTTCAGTCTAATGAGTGTTTCTTCTCTCAATCAGGTAGAGGGTTCAGTCTAATGAGTGTTCCTCTTTTTATCAGGTAGAGGGTTCAGTGTATTGAGTGGTCCTCTCTCAATCAGGTAGGGGGTTCAGTCTATTGAGTGTACCTCTCTCAATCAGGTAGAGGGTTCAGTCTAATGAGTGTTTCCTCTCTCAATCAGGTAGAGGGTTCAGTCTATTGAGTGTTCCTCTCTCAATCAGGGAGAGGGTTCAGTCTATTGAGTGTTCCTCTTTTCATCAGGTAGAGGGTTCAGTCTATTGAGTGTTCCTCCTTCCATCAGGGAGAGGGTTCAGTCTATTGAGTCTTCCTCTTTCCGTCAGGTAGAGGCTTCAGTCTATTGAGTGTGCCTCTCTCAATCAGGGAGAGGCTTCAGTCTATTGAGTGTTCCTCTCTCAATCAGGCAGAGGCTTCAGTCTATTGAGTGTTCCTCTTTCCGTCAGGTAGAGGCTTCAGTCTATTGAGTGTTCCTCTCTCAATCAGGTAGAGGCTTCAGTCTATTGAGTGTTCCTCTCTCATTCAGGTTGAGGGTTCAGTCTATTGAGTGTTCCTCTTTCCATCAGGTAGAGGCTTCAGTCTATTGAGTGTTCCTCTCTCAATCAGGTAAAGGATTCAGTCTACTGAGTGTTCCTCTTTTCATCAGGTTGAGGGTTCAGTCTAATGAGTGTTCCTCTTTTTATCAGGTAGAGGGTTCAGTCTATTGAGTGGTCCTCTCTCAATCAGGTAGAGGGTTCAGTCTATTGAGTGTTCCTCTCTCATTCAGGTAGAGGCTTCAGTCTATTGAGTGTTCCTCTTTTTATCAGGTAGAGGGTTCAGTCTATTGATGTTCCTCATTCTCTCAATCAGGTAGAGGGTTCAGTCTATTGAGTGTTCCTCTCTCAATCAGGTAGAGGGTTCAGTCTATTGAGTGTTCCTCTCTCATTCAGGTAGAGGCTTCAGTCTATTGAGTGTTCCTCTCTCATTCAGGTAGAGGCTTCAGTCTATTGAGTGTTCCTCTCTCATTCAGGTAGAGGCTTCAGTCTATTGAGTGTTCCTCTCTCATTCAGGTAGATGCTTCAGTCTATTGAGTGTCCCTCTCTCATTCAGGTAGAGGCTTCAGTCTGAGTGTTCCTCTTCTCATCTATTGAGTTCATCAGAGGCTTCAGGCAGGTTTCAGTCTATTGAGTGTTCCTCTCTCATTCAGGTAGAGGGTTCAGTCTATTGAGTGTTCCTCTCTCATTCAGGCAGAGGCTTCAGTCTATTGAGTGTTCATTCAGGTAGAGGGTTCAGTGTATTGAGTGGTCCTCTCTCAATCAGGTAGAGGGTTCAGTCTAATGAGTGTTCCTCTTTTTATCAGGTAGAGGGTTCAATATATTGATTGGTCCTCTCTCAATCAGGTAGGGGGTTCAGTCTATTGAGTGTACCTCTCTCAATCAGGTAGAGGGTTCAGTCTATTGAGTCTGCCTCTCTCAATCAGGTAGAGGGTTCAGTCTAATGAGTGTTTCCTCTCTCAATCAGGTAGAGGGTTCAGTCTATTGAGTGTTCCTCTCTCATTCAGGTAGAGGCTTCAGTCTATTGAGTGTTCCTCTCTCATTCAGGTAGAGACTTCAGTCTATTGAGTGTCCCTCTCTCATTCAGGTAGAGGCTTCAGTCTATTGAGTGTTCCTCTCTCATTCAGGTAGAGGGTTCAGTCTATTGAGTGTTCCTCTCTCATTCAGGTAGAGGGTTCAGTCTATTGAGTGTTCCTCTCTCATTCAGGTAGAGGCTTCAGTCTATTGAGTGTTCCTCTCTCATTCAGGTAGAGGGTTTCAGTCTATTGAGTGTCTAATGAGTGTCTCTCAATCAGGTAGAGGGTTCAGTCTATTGAGTGTTCCTCTTTCTATCAGGTAGAGGGTTCAATATATTGATTGGTCCTCTCTCAATCAGGTAGGGGGTTCAGTCTATTGAGTGTACCTCTCTCAATCAGGTAGGGGGTTCAGTCTATTGAGTGTGCCTCTCTCATTCAGGTAGAGGGTTCAGTCTGTTGAGTGTTTCTCTCTCATTCAGGTAGAGGCTTCAGACTATTGAGTGTTCCTCTCTCATTCAGGTAGAGGCTTCAGTCTATTGAGTGTTCCTCTCTCATTCAGGTTGAGGGTTCAGTCTAATGAGTGTTCCTCTTTTCATCAGGTAGAGGGTTCAGTCTATTGAGTGTTCCTCTCTCAATCAGGTAAAGGATTCAGTCTACTGAGTGTTCCTCTTTTCATCAGGTTGAGGGTTCAGTCTAATGAGTGTTCCTCTTTTTATCAGGTAGATGGTTCAGTCTATTGAGTGGCCTCTCTCATTAGAGGGTTCACTCTATTGAGTCTCCTCTCAATCAGGTAGAGGGTTCAGTCTAATGAGTGTTTCTTCTCTCAATCAGGTAGAGGGTTCAGTCTAATGAGTGTTCCTCTTTTTATCAGGTAGAGGGTTCAGTGTATTGAGTGGTCCTCTCTCAATCAGGTAGGGGGTTCAGTCTATTGAGTGTGCCTCTCTCAATCAGGGAGAGGCTTCAGTCTATTGAGTGTTCCTCTCTCAATCAGGCAGAGGCTTCAGTCTATTGAGTGTTCCTCTTTCCGTCAGGTAGAGGCTTCAGTCTATTGAGTGTTCCTCTCTCAATCAGGTAGAGGCTTCAGTCTATTGAGTGTGCCTCTCTCATTCAGGTTGAGGGTTCAGTCTAATGAGTGTTCCTCTTTCCATCAGGTAGAGGCTTCAGTCTATTGAGTGTTCCTCTCTCAATCAGGTAAAGGATTCAGTCTACTGAGTGTTCCTCTTTTCATCAGGTTGAGGGTTCAGTCTAATGAGTGTTCCTCTTTTTATCAGGTAGAGGGTTCAGTCTATTGAGTGGTCCTCTCTCAATCAGGTAGAGGGTTCAGTCTATTGAGTGTTCCTCTCTCATTCAGGTAGAGGCTTCAGTCTATTGAGTGTTCCTCTCTCAATCAGGTAGAGGCTTCAGTCTATTGAGTGTTCCTCTCTCAATCAGGTAGAGGCTTCAGTCTATTGAGTGTTCCTCTCTCATTCAGGTAGAGGGTTCAGTCTAATGAGTGTTTCCTCTCTCAATCAGGTAGAGGGTTCAGTCTATTGAGTGGTCCTCTCTCAATCAGGGAGAGGGTTCAGTCTAATGAGTGTTCCTCTTTTTATCAGGTAGAGGGTTCAGTCTATTGAGTGTTCGTCTCTCAATCAGGTAGAGGGTTCACTCTATTGAGTCTGCCTCTCTCAATCAGGTAGAGGGTTCAGACTAATGAGTGTTTCCTCTCTCAATCAGGTAGAGGGTTCAGTCTATTGAGTGTTCCTCTCTCAATCAGGGAGAGGGTTCAGTCTATTGAGTGTTCCTCTTTTCATCAGGTAGAGGGTTCAGTCTATTGAGTGTTCCTCCTTCCATCAGGGAGAGGGTTCAGTCTATTGAGTGTTCCTCTCTCAATCAGGTAAAGGATTCAGTCTACTGAGTGTTCCTCTTTTCATCAGGTTGAGGGTTCAGTCTATTGAGTGTTCCTCTCTCATTCAGGTAGAGGCTTCAGTCTATTGAGTGTTCCTCTCTCATTCAGGTAGAGGGTTCAGTCTATTGAGTGTTCCTCTCTCATTCAGGTAGAGGCTTCAGTCTATTGAGTGTTCCTCTCTCATTCAGGTAGAGGCTTCAGTCTATTGAGTGTTCCTCTCTCATTCAGGTTGAGGGTTCAGTCTAATGAGTGTTCCTCTTTCCATCAGGTAGAGGGTTCAGTCTATTGAGTGTTCCTCTCTCAATCAGGTAAAGGATTCAGTCTACTGAGTGTTCCTCTTTTCATCAGGTTGAGGGTTCAGTCTAATGAGTGTTCCTCTTTTTATCAGGTAGAGGGTTCAGTCTATTGAGTGGTCCTCTCTCAATCAGGTAGAGGGTTCACTCTATTGAGTCTGCCTCTCTCAATCAGGTAGAGGGTTCAGTCTAATGAGTGTTCCTCTTTTTATCAGGTAGAGGGTTCAGTCTATTGAGTGGTCCTCTCTCAATCAGGTAGGGGTTCAGTCTATTGAGTGTACCTCTCTCAATCAGGTAGAGGGTTCAGTCTATTGAGTGTTCCTCTCTCAATCAGGTAGAGGGTTCAGTCTAATGAGTGTTTCCTCTCTCAATCAGGTAGAGGGTTCAGTCTATTGAGTGTTCCTCTCTCAATCAGGGAGAGGGTTCAGTCTATTGAGTGTTCCTCTTTTCATCAGGTAGAGGGTTCAGTCTATTGAGTGTTCCTCCTTCCATCAGGGAGAGGGTTCAGTCTATTGAGTCTTCCTCTTTCCGTCAGGTAGATGCTTCAGTCTATTGAGTGTGCCTCTCTCAATCAGGTAGAGGCTTCAGTCTATTGAGTGTTCCTCTCTCAATCAGGCAGAGGCTTCAGTCTATTGAGTGTTCCTCTCTCAATCAGGTAGAGGGTTCAATCTATTGAGTGTTCCTCTTTCATTCAGGTAGATGCTTCAGTCTATTGAGTGTTCCTCTCTCAATCAGGTAGAGGCTTCAGTCTATTGAGTGTTCCTCTCTCAATCAGGTAGAGGGTTCAGTCTATTGAGTGTTCCTCTCTCATTCAGGTAGAGGCTTCAGTCTATTGAGTGTTCCTCTCTCAATCAGGTAGAGGCTTCAGTCTATTGAGTGTTCCTCTCTCAATCAGGCAGAGGCTTCAGTCTATTGAGTGTTCCTCTCTCAATCAGGTAGAGGCTTCAGTCTATTGAGTGTTCCTCTCTCATTCAGGTAGAGGCTTCAGTCTATTGAGTGTTCCTCTCTCATTCAGGTAGAGGCTTCAGTCTATTGAGTGTTCCTCTCTCATTCAGGTAGAGGGTTCAGTCTATTGAGTGTTCCTCTCTCATTCAGGTAGAGGGTTCAGTCTATTGAGTGTTCCTCTCTCAATCATCAGGTAGAGGTTCTTCAGGTGTTCCTGGTAGAGGAGGGTTCAGTCTCTAATGAGTGTTCCTCTTTATCAGGTAGAGGGTTCAGTCTATTGAGTGTTCCTCTCAATCAGGTAGAGGGTTCAGTCTATTGAGTGTTCCTCTCTCATTCAGGTAGAGGTTCAGTCTATTGAGTGTTCCTCTCTCAATCAGGTAGAGGCTTCAGTCTATTGAGTGTTCCTCTCTCAATCAGGTAGAGGGTTCAGTCTATTGAGTGTTCCTCTCTCATTCAGGTAGAGGGTTCAGTCTATTGAGTGTTCCTCTCTCAATCAGGTAGAGGGTTCAGTCTATTGAGTGTTCCTCTCTCAATCAGGTAGAGGGTTCAGTCTAATGAGTGTTCCTCTCTTTCAGGTAGAGGGTTCAGTCTATTGAGTGTTCCTCTCTCAATCAGGTAGAGGGTTCAGTCTATTGAGTGTTCCTCTCTCAATCAGGTAGAGGGTTCAGTCTAATGAGTGTTTCCTCTCTCAATCAGGTAGAGGGTTCAGTCTATTGAGTGTTCCTCTCTCAATCAGGTAGAGGGTTCAGTCTATTGAGTGTTCCTCTTTCATCAGGTAGAGGGTTCAGTCTATTGAGTGTTCCTCTCTTCAATCAGGGAGAGGGTTCAGTCTATTGAGTGTTCCTCTCTCAATCAGGTAGAGGATTCAGTCTATTGAGTGTTCCTCTTTCATCAGGTTGAGGGTTCAGTCTAATGAGTGTTCCTCTTTTTATCAGGTAGAGGGTTCAGTCTATTGAGTGGCCGTCTCTCAATCAGGTAGAGGGATCACTCTATTGAGTCTGCCTCTCTCATTCAGGTAGAGGCTTCAGTCTATTGAGTGTTCCTCTCTCATTCAGGTAGAGGCTTCAGTCTATTGAGTGTTCCTCTCTCATTCAGGTTGAGGGTTCAGTCTAATGAGTGTTCCTCTTTCCATCAGGTAGAGGGTTCAGTCTATTGAGTGTTCCTCTCTCAATCAGGTAAAGGATTCAGTCTACTGAGTGTTCCTCTTTTCATCAGGTTGAGGGTTCAGTCTAATGAGTGTTCCTCTTTTTATCAGGTAGAGGGTTCAGTCTATTGAGTGGTCCTCTCTCAATCAGGTAGAGGGTTCACTCTATTGAGTCTGCCTCTCTCAATCAGGTAGAGGGTTCAGTCTAATGAGTGTTCCTCTTTTTATCAGGTAGAGGGTTCAGTCTATTGAGTGGTCCTCTCTCAATCAGGTAGGGGTTCAGTCTATTGAGTGTACCTCTCTCAATCAGGTAGAGGGTTCACTCTATTGAGTCTGCCTCTCTCAATCAGGTAGAGGGTTCAGTCTAATGAGTGTTTCCTCTCTCAATCAGGTAGAGGGTTCAGTCTATTGAGTGTTCCTCTCTCAATCAGGGAGAGGGTTCAGTCTATTGAGTGTTCCTCTTTTCATCAGGTAGAGGGTTCAGTCTATTGAGTGTTCCTCCTTCCATCAGGGAGAGGGTTCAGTCTATTGAGTCTTCCTCTTTCCGTCAGGTAGATGCTTCAGTCTATTGAGTGTGCCTCTCTCAATCAGGCAGAGGCTTCAGTCTATTGAGTGTTCCTCTCTCAATCAGGCAGAGGCTTCAGTCTATTGAGTGTGCCTCTCTCAATCAGGTAGAGGGTTCAATCTATTGAGTGTTCCTCTTTCATTCAGGTAGATGCTTCAGTCTATTGAGTGTTCCTCTCTCAATCAGGTAGAGGCTTCAGTCTATTGAGTGTTCCTCTCTCAATCAGGTAGAGGGTTCAGTCTATTGAGTGTTCCTCTCTCATTCAGGTAGAGGCTTCAGTCTATTGAGTGTTCCTCTCTCAATCAGGTAGAGGCTTCAGTCTATTGAGTGTTCCTCTCTCAATCAGGCAGAGGCTTCAGTCTATTGAGTGTTCCTCTCTCAATCAGGTCTATTGAGTGTTCCTCTCTCAATCAGGTAGAGGCTTCAGTCTATTGAGTGTTCCTCTCTCAATCAGGTAGAGGCTTCAGTCTATTGAGTGTGCCTCTCTCATTCAGGTTGAGGGTTCAGTCTAATGAGTGTTCCTCTTTCCATCAGGTAGAGGCTTCAGTCTATTGAGTGTTCCTCTCTCAATCAGGTAAAGGATTCAGTCTACTGAGTGTTCCTCTTTTCATCAGGTTGAGGGTTCAGTCTAATGAGTGTTCCTCTCAATCAGGTAGAGGGTTCAGTCTATTGAGTGTTCCTCTCTCAATCAGGTAGAGGGTTCAGTCTATTGAGTGTTCCTCTCTCATTCAGGTAGAGGCTTCAGTCTATTGAGTGTTCCTCTCTCAATCAGGTAGAGGCTTCAGTCTATTGAGTGTTCCTCTCTCAATCAGGTAGAGGGTTCAGTCTATTGAGTGTTCCTCTCTCAATCAGGTAGAGGGTTCAGTCTAATGAGTGTTCCTCTCTCAATCAGGTAGAGGGTTCAGTCTATTGAGTGTTCCTCTCTCAATCAGGTAGAGGGTTCAGTCTATTGAGTGTTCCTCTCTCAATCAGGTAGAGGGTTCAGTCTATTGAGTGTTCTCTCTCAATCAGGTAGAGGGTTCAGTCTATTGAGTGTTTCCTCTCTCAATCAGGTAGAGGGTTCAGTCTAATGAGTGTTCCTCTCTCAATCAGGTAGAGGGTTCAGTCTATTGAGTGTTCCTCTCTCAATCAGGTAGAGGGTTCAGTCTATTGAGTGTTCCTCTTTTCAGGTAGAGGGTTCAGTCTATTGAGTGTTCCTCTTCCATCAGGTAGAGGGTTCAGTCTGAGTGTTCCTCTCTCAATCAGGTAGAGGTTCAGTCTATTGAGTGTTCCTCTCTCAATCAGGTAGAGGGTTCAGTCTATTGAGTGTTCCTCTCTCAATCAGGTAGAGGGTTCAGTCTATTGAGTGTTCCTCTCTCAATCAGGTAGAGGCTTCAGTCTATTGAGTGTTCCTCTCTCATCAGGTAGAGGCTTCAGTCTAGAGTGTTCCTCTCTCATTCAGGTAGAGGCTTCAGTCTATTGAGTGTTCCTCTCTCATTCAGGTAGAGGCTTCAGTCTATTGAGTGTTCCTCTCTCATTCAGGTAGAGGCTTCAGTCTATTGAGTGTTCCTCTCTCATTCAGGTAGAGGGTTCAGTCTATTGAGTGTTCCTCTCTCATTCAGGTAGAGGCTTCAGTCTATTGAGTGTCCCTCTCTCAATCAGGTAGAGGTTCAGTGTATTGAGTGTTCCTCTCTCAATCAGGTAGATGGTTCAGTCTAATGAGTGTTCCTCTTTTTTATCAGGTAGAGGTTCAATATATTGATTGGTCCTCTCTCAATCAGGTAGGGGTTCAGTCTATTGAGTGTACCTCTCTCAATCAGGTAGAGGGTTCACTCTATTGAGTCGGCCTCTCTCAATCAGGTAGAGGGTTCAGTCTATTGAGTGTTCCTCTCTCAATCAGGGAGAGGGTTCAGTCTATTGAGTGTTCCTCTTTTCATCAGGTAGAGGGTTCACTCTATTGAGTGTTCCTCTTTCCATCAGGGAGAGGTTCAGTCTAATGTTCCTCTCTCATCAGGTAGTTCAGTTCCTCTTTCCGTCAGGTAGAGGCTTCAGTCTAGTGAGTGTGCCTCTCTCAATCAGGTAGAGGCTTCAGTCTATTGAGTATTCCTCTCTCATTCAGGTAGAGGGTTCAGTCTATTGAGTGTTCCTCTCTCATTCAGGTAGAGGCTTCAGTCTATTGAGTGTCCCTCTCTCAATCAGGGAGAGGGTTCAGTCTATTGAGTGTTCCTCTCTCAATCAGGTAGAGGGTTCAGTCTATTGAGTGTCTCCTCTCTCAATCAGGTAGAGGGTTCAGTCTATTGAGTGTTCCTCTCTCAATCAGGGAGAGGGTTCAGTCTATTGAGTGTTCCTCTTTTCATCAGGTAGAGGGTTCACTCTATTGAGTGTTCCTCTTTCCATCAGGGAGAGGCTTCAGTCTAGTGAGTGTTCCTCTCTCATTCAGGTAGAGGCTTCAGTCTATTGAGTATTCCTCTCTCATTCAGGTAGAGGGTTCAGTCTATTGAGTGTTCCTCTCTCATTCAGGTAGAGGCTTCAGTCTATTGAGTGTCCCTCTCTCATTCAGGTAGAGGGTTCAGTCTATTGAGTGTTCCTATCAGGTGAGTGGTCCTCTTTCTCAATCAGGTAGAGGGTTCAGTCTAATTGGTAGTGTTCCTCTCTCAATCAGGTAGAGGGTTCAGTCTATTGAGTGTTCTCTCAGGTCAGTCTAGAGTGTTCCTCTCAATTCCTCTCTCAATCAGGTAGAGGGTTTCAGTCTTTGAGTGTTCCTCTTTTCATCAGGTAGAGGGTTCAGTCTATTGAGTGTTCCTCTTTCCATCAGGGAGAGGGTTCCGTCTATTGAGTGTTCCTCTTTCCGTCAGGTAGAGGCTTCAGTCTAGTGAGTGTGCCTCTCTCAATCAGGTAGAGGCTTCAGTCTATTGAGTGTTCCTCTCTCAGTCAGGTAGAGGCTTCAGTCTATTGAGTGTTCCTCTCTCATTCAGGTAGAGGCTTCAGTCTATTGAGTGTTCCTCTCTCATTCAGGTAGAGGCTTCAGTCTATTGAGTGTTCCTCTCTCATTCAGGTAGAGGGTTCAGTCTATTGAGTGTTCCTCTCTCATTCAGGTAGAGGCTTCAGTCTATTGAGTGTTCCTCTCTCATTCAGGTAGAGGCTTCAGTCTATTGAGTGTTCCTCTCTCATTCAGGTAGAGGCTTCAGTCTATTGAGTGTTCCTCTCTCATTCAGGTAGAGGCTTCAGTCTATTGAGTGTTCCTCTCTCATTCAGGTAGAGGCTTCAGTCTATTGAGTGTTCCTCTCTCATTCAGGTAGAGGCTTCAGTCTATTGAGTGTTCCTCTCTCATTCAGGTAGAGGCTTCAGTCTATTGAGTGTCCCTCTCTCATTCAGGTAGAGGCTTCAGTCTAGTGTTCCTCTCTCATTCAGGTAGAGGGTTCAGTCTATTGAGTGTTCCTCTCTCATTCAGGTAGAGGCTTCAGTCTATTGAGTGTTCCTCTCTCATTCAGGTAGAGGCTTCAGTCTATTGAGTGTTCCTCTCTCATTCAGGTAGAGGGTTCAGTCTATTGAGTGGTCCTCTCTCAATCAGGTAGAGGGTTCAGTCTAATGAGTGTTCCTCTTTTTATCAGGTAGAGGGTTCAATATATTGATTGGTCCTCTCTCAATCAGGTAGGGGGTTCAGTCTAATGAGTGTTCCTCTTTTTATCAGGTAGAGGGTTCAATATATTGATTGGTCCTCTCTCAATCAGGTAGGGGTTCAGTCTATTGAGTGTACCTCTCTCAATCAGGTAGAGGGTTCAGGTAGAGTCTGCCTCTCTCAATCAGGTAGAGGGTTCAGTCTATTGAGTGTTCCTCTCTCAATCAGGTAGAGGGTTCAGTCTATTGAGTGTTCCTCTTTCATCAGGTAGAGGGTTCAGTCTATTGAGTGTTCCTCTTTCCATCAGGGAGAGGGTTCAGTCTATTGAGTGTTCCTCTTTCCGGGTAGAGGCTTCAGTCTATTGAGTGTTCCTCTCTCAATCAGGTAGAGGCTTCAGTCTATTGAGTGTTCCTCTCTCAATCAGGTAGAGGCTTCAGTCTATTGAGTGTTCCTCTCAATCAGGTAGAGGTTCAGTCTAATGAGTGTTCCTCTCTCAATCAGGTAGAGGGTTCAGTCTATTGAGTGTTCCTCTCTCAATCAGGTAGAGGGTTCAGTCTATTGAGTGTTCCTTTTCATCAGGTAGAGGGTTCAGTCTATTGAGTGTTCCTCTTAGAGGCTTCCTCTCAGGTAGAGGCTTCAGTCTATTGAGTGTTCCTCTCTCAGTCAGGTAGAGTGCTTCAGTCTATTGAGTGTTCCTCTCATTCAATCAGGTAGAGGCTTCAGTCTATTGAGTGTTCCTCTCTCATTCAGGTAGAGGCTTCAGTCTATTGAGTGTTCCTCTCTCATTCAGGTAGAGGCTTCAGTCTATTGAGTGTTCCTCTCTCATTCAGGTAGAGGCTTCAGTCTATTGAGTGTTCCTCTCTCATTCAGGTAGAGGCTTCAGTCTATTGAGTGTCCCTCTCTCATTCAGGTAGGGTCTTCACTCTATTGAGTGTTCCTCTTTCCATCAGGGAGAGGGTTCCGTCTATTGAGTGTTCCTCTTTCCGTCAGGTAGAGGCTTCAGTCTATTGAGTGTTCCTCTCTCATTCAGGTAGAGGCTTCAGTCTATTGAGTGTTCCTCTCTCATTCAGGTAGAGGCTTCAGTCTATTGAGTGTTCCTCTCTCAATCAGGTAGAGGCTTCAGTCTATTGAGTGTTCCTCTCTCAATCAGGTAGAGGGTTCAGTCTAATGAGTGTTTCCTCTCTCAATCAGGTAGAGGGTTCAGTCTATTGAGTGGTCCTCTCTCAATCAGGGAGAGGGTTCAGTCTATTGAGTGTTCCTCTTTCCGTCAGGTAGAGGCTTCAGTCTATTGAGTGTTCCTCTCTCAATCAGGTAGAGGCTTCAGTCTATTGAGTGTTCCTCTCTCAGTCAGGTAGAGGCTTCAGTCTATTGAGTGTTCCTCTCTCATTCAGGTAGAGGCTTCAGTCTATTAAGTGTTCCTCTCTCATTCAGGTAGAGGCTTCAGTCTATTGAGTGTTCCTCTCTCATTCAGGTAGAGGGTTCAGTCTATTGAGTGGTCCTCTCTCAATCAGGTAGAGGGATCACTCTATTGAGTCTGCCTCTCTCAATCAGGAAGAGGGTTCAGTCTAATGAGTGTTGCCTCTCTCAATCAGGTAGAGAGTTCAGTCTAATGAGTGTTCCTCTTTTTATCAGGTAGAGGGTTCAGTGTATTGAGTGGTCCTCTCTCAATCAGGTAGGGGGTTCAGTCTATTGAGTGTACCTCTCTCAATCAGGTAGAGGGTTCACTCTATTGAGTCTGCCTCTCTCAATCAGGTAGAGGGTTCAGTCTAATGAGTGTTTCCTCTCTCAATCAGGTAGAGGGTTCAGTCTATTGAGTGTTCCTCTCTCAATCAGGGAGAGGGTTCAGTCTATTGAGTGTTCCTCTTTTCATCAGGTAGAGGGTTCAGTCTATTGAGTGTTCCTCCTTCCATCAGGGAGAGGGTTCAGTCTATTGAGTCTTCCTCTTTCCGTCAGGTAGAGGCTTCAGTCTATTGAGTGTGCCTCTCTCAATCAGGGAGAGGCTTCAGTCTATTGAGTGTTCCTCTCTCAATCAGGCAGAGGCTTCAGTCTATTGAGTGTTCCTCTTTCCGTCAGGTAGAGGCTTCAGTCTATTGAGTGTTCCTCTCTCATTCAGGTAGAGGCTTCAGTCTATTGAGTATTCCTCTCTCATTCAGGTAGAGGATTCAGTCTATTGAGTGTTCCTCTCTCTGTCAGGTAGAGACTTCAGTCTATTGAGTGTTCCTCTCTCATTCAGGTAGAGGCTTCAGTCTATTGAGTGTTCCTCTCTCATTCAGGTAGAGGCTTCAGTCTATTGAGTGTTCCTCTCTCATTCAGGTAGAGGCTTCAGTCTGTTGAGTGTTCCTCTCTCATTCAGGTAGAGGCTTCAGTCTATTGAGTGTTCCTCTCTCATTCAGGTAGAGGCTTCAGTCTAATGAGTGTTCCTCTCTCATTCAGGTAGAGGGTTCAGTCTATTGAGTGTTCCTCTCTCATTCAGGCAGAGGCTTCAGTCTATTGAGTGTCCCTCTCTCATTCAGGGAGAGGGTTCAGTCTATTGAGTGTTCCTCTTTTCATCAGGTAGAGGGTTCAGTCATTGAGTGTTCCTCTTTCCATCAGGGGAGAGGGTTCAGTCTATTGAGTGTTCCTCTTTCCGTCAGGTAGAGGCTTCAGTCTATTGAGTGTGCCTCTCTCAATCAGGTAGAGGCTTCAGTCTATTGAGTGTTACTCTCTCAATCAGGCAGAGGCTTCAGTCTATTGAGTGTTCCTCTTTCCGTCAGGTAGAGGCTTCAGTCTATTGAGTGTGCCTCTCTCAATCAGGTAGAGGCTTCAGTCTATTGAGTGTTCCTCTCTCAATCAGGTAGAGGCTTCAGTCTATTGAGTGTACCTCTCTCATTCAGGTAGAGGCTTCAGTCTATTGAGTGTTCCTCTCTCATTCAGGTAGAGGCTTCAGTCTATTGAGTGTCCCTCTCTCATTCAGGTAGAGGCTTCAGTCTATTGAGTGTTCCTCTCTCATTCAGGTAGAGGGTTCAGTCTATTGAGTGTTCCTCTCTCATTCAGGTAGAGGGTTCAGTCTATTGAGTGTTCCTCTCTCATTCAGGCAGAGGCTTCAGTCTATTGAGTGTTCCTCTCTCATTCAGGTAGAGGGTTCAGTGTATTGAGTGGTCCTCTCTCAATCAGGTAGAGGGTTCAGTCTAATGAGTGTTCCTCTTTTTATCAGGTAGAGGGTTCAATATATTGATTGGTCCTCTCTCAATCAGGTAGGGGGTTCAGTCTATTGAGTGTACCTCTCTCAATCAGGTAGAGGGTTCACTCTATTGAGTCTGCCTCTCTCAATCAGGTAGAGGGTTCAGTCTAATGAGTGTTTCCTCTCTCAATCAGGTAGAGGGTTCAGTCTATTGAGTGTTCCTCTTTTCATCAGGTAGAGGGTTCAGTCTATTGAGTGTTCCTCTTTCCATCAGGGAGAGGGTTCAGTCTATTGAGTGTTCCTCTCTCATTCAGGTAGAGGGTTCAGTGTATTGAGTGGTCCTCTCTCAATCAGGTAGAGGGTTCAGTCTAATGAGTGTTCCTCTTTTTATCAGGTAGAGGGTTCAATATATTGAGTGTTCCTCTCTCAATCAGGTAGAGGGTTCAGTCTATTGAGTGTACCTCTCTCAATCAGGTAGAGGGTTCACTCTATTGAGTCTGCCTCTCTCAATCAGGTAGAGGGTTCAGTCTAATGAGTGTTTCCTCTCTCAATCAGGTAGAGGGTTCAGTCTATTGAGTGTTCCTCTCTCATCAGGTAGAGGGTTCAGTCTATTGAGTGTTCCTCTTCCATCAGGTAGAGGGTTTCAGTCTATTGAGTGTTCCTCTCTCAATCAGGTAGAGGCTTCAGTCTATTGAGTGTTCCTCTCTCAATCAGGCAGAGGCTTCAGTCTATTGAGTTCAGTCTCTCAATCATTCAGGTGAGGCTTCAGTCTATTGAGTGTTCCTCTCTCATTCAGGTAGAGGGTTCAGTCTATTGAGTGTTCCTCTCTCATTCAGGTAGAGGGTTCAGTCTATTGAGTGTTCCTCTCTCATTCAGGCAGAGGCTTCAGTCTATTGAGTGTTCCTCTCTCATTCAGGTAGAGGGTTCAGTGTATTGGTGTTCCTCTCTCAATCAGGTAGAGGGATCAGTCTAATGAGTGTTCCTCTTTTATCAGGTAGAGGGTTCAATCTATTGAGTGGTCCTCTCTCAATCAGGTCTATTGAGTGTTCCTCTCTCATTCAGGTAGAGGCTTCAGTCTCTTGAGTGTTCCTCTCTCATTCAGGTAGAGGCTTCAGTCTATTGAGTGTTCCTCTCTCATTCAGGTAGAGGCTTCAGTCTATTGAGTGTTCCTCTCTCATTCAGGTAGAGGCTTCAGTCTATTGAGTGTTCCTCTCTCATTCAGGTAGAGGCTTCAGTCTATTGAGTGTTCCTCTCTCATTCAGGTGAGTGTTCCTCTCTCATTCAGGTAGAGGGTTCTAGTGTTCTCTCTCATTGAGTTCAGTTCCTCTCATCATTCAGGCAGAGGAGGCTTCAGTCTATTGAGTGTTCCTCTCTCATTCAGGTAGAGGGTTCAGTCTATTGAGTGTTCCTCTCTCAATCAGGTAGAGGGTTCAGTCTAATGAGTGTTCCTCTTTTATCAGGTAGAGGGTTCAATATATTGATTGGTCCTCTCTCAATCAGGTAGGGGGTTCAGTCTATTGAGTGTACCTCTCTCAATCAGGTAGAGGGTTCACTCTATTGAGTCTGCCTCTCTCAATCAGGTAGAGGGTTCAGTCTATTGAGTGTTCCTCTCTCAATCAGGTAGAGGGTTCAGTCTATTGAGTGTTCCTCTTTTCATCAGGTAGAGGGTTCAGTCTATTGAGTGTTCCTCTTTCCATCAGGGAGAGGGTTCCGTCTATTGAGTGTTCCTCTTTCCGTCAGGTAGAGGCTTCAGTCTATTGAGTGTTCCTCTCTCAATCAGGTAGAGGCTTCAGTCTATTGAGTGTTCCTCTCTCAATCAGGCAGAGGCTTCAGTCTATTGAGTGTTCCTCTCTCAATCAGGTAGAGGGTTCAGTCTATTGAGTGTTCCTCTCTCAATCAGGTAGAGGGTTCAGTCTATTGAGTGTTCCTCTCTCATTCAGGTAGAGGCTTCAGTCTATTGAGTGTTCCTCTCTCATTCAGGTAGAGGCTTCAGTCTATTGAGTGTTCCTCTCTCATTCAGGTAGAGGCTTCAGTCTATTGAGTGTTCCTCTCTCATTCAGGTAGAGGCTTCAGTCTATTGAGTGTTCCTCTCTCATTCAGGTAGAGGCTTCAGTCTATTGAGTGTTCCTCTCTCATTCAGGTAGAGGCTTCAGTCTATTGAGTGTTCCTCTCTCATTCAGGTAGAGGGTTCAGTCTATTGAGTGTTCCTCTCTCATTCAGGTAGAGGGTTCAGTCTATTGAGTGTTCCTCTCTCATTCAGGCAGAGGCTTCAGTCTATTGAGTGTTCCTCTCTCATTCAGGTAGAGGGTTCAGGTGGTTCAATCTCTCAATCAGGTAGAGGTTCAGTCTAATGAGTGTTCCTCTTTTTATCAGGTAGAGGGTTCAGTCTATTGAGTGTTCCTCTCTCAATCAGGTAGGGGTTCAGTCTATTGAGTGTTCCTCTCTCAATCAGGTAGAGGGTTCACTCTATTGAGTCTGCCTCTCCTCAGGTCAGTCTAATGAGTGTTCCTCTCTCAATCAGGTAGAGGGTTCAGTCTATTGAGTGTTCCTCTTTTCATCAGGTAGAGGGTTCAGTCTATTGAGTGTTCCTCTTTCATCAGGGAGAGGTTCAGTCTAATGAGTGTTCCTCTTTTTATTGGTAGAGGGTTCAGTCTATTGAGTGGTCCTCTCTCAATCAGGTAGAGGGTTCACTCTATTGAGTCTGCCTCTCTCAATCAGGTTCAGTCTAATGAGTGTTCCTCTTTTTATCAGGTAGAGGGTTCAGTCTGTTGAGTGGTCCTCTCTCAATCAGGTAGAGGGTTCAGTCTATTGAGTGTACCTCTCTCAATCAGGTAGAGGGTTCAGTCTATTGAGTGTGCCTCTCTCAATCAGGTAGAGGGTTCAGTCTAATGAGTGTTTCCTCTCTCAATCAGGTAGAGGGTTCAGTCTATTGAGTGTTCCTCTCTCAATCAGGGAGAGGGTTCAGTCTATTGAGTGTTCCATCAGGTAGAGGGTTCAGTCTATTGAGTGTTCCTCCTTCCATCAGGTAGAGGGTTCAGTCTATTGAGTCTTCCTCTTTCCGAGGCTCAGGTAGAGGCTTCAGTCTATTGAGTGTTCCTCTCTCAATCAGGTAGAGGCTTCAGTCTATTGAGTGTTCCTCTCTCAATCAGGCAGAGGCTTCAGTCTATTGAGTGTTCCTCTCTCATTCAGGTAGAGGGTTCAGTCTATTGAGTGTTCCTCTCTCATTCAGGTAGAGGCTTCAGTCTATTGAGTGTTCCTCTCTCATTCAGGTAGAGGGTTCAGTCTATTGAGTGTTCCTCTCTCATTCAGGTAGAGGCTTCAGTCTATTGAGTGTTCTCTCATCAGGTAGAGGGATTCAGTCATTCAGGTAGAGGCTTCTATTGAGTGTTCTCTCTCATTCAGGTAGTGTTCAGTCTCTTGAGTGTTCTCTCATTCAGGTAGAGGCTTCAGTCTATTGAGTGTTCCTCTCTCATTCAGGTAGAGGCTTCAGTCTATTGAGTGTTCCTCTCTCATTCAGGTAGAGGCTTCAGTCTATTGAGTGTTCCTCTCTCATTCAGGTAGAGGCTTCAGTCTATTGAGTGTTCCTCTCTCATTCAAGTAGAGGCTTCAGTCTATTGAGTGTTCCTCTCTCATTCAGGTAGAGGCTTCAGTCTATTGAGTGTTCCTCTCTCATTCAGGTATTGGCTTTTTCTTGATGGGTTTCGTAACTTTTTAACTGGTCCTTAACAAAGCATTGGCTTTGGACTGAACACCTCTTGGTAGATATTCAAAGAGACCCTGAAAGTAAACAGCATACATTCGTTAATGGTTTTAATGTTCCTGGACCGGTTTGTTGCTGTTCCTGTAAAGGAGAAAAGTCAAACAGTTCTGGTCTTCTGAAATGGCTTTGTTAGCAAATACTTGTGTAAATACTTGTTCATATACACGGTGGGTGAGATTTCTGTTGACACAGGTTAAAATCTAAGCAATGTCAGTACCTTCTCTAAGCAATTTGTACCTTTCCTTATTAACTATGCTGTCTGGTTTATGCTCTGAATTCTTGTTGGGGCGTCAAATGTGGCAGCGTCAATTCTCTGTTAATACTCTATAAACACGGACTTATCATCAGAGGCAACTAGTCTGAAGTGTTGCTTTATCTCCACCTATATTCAACTTTTATAGTTCAAACAAAAAGGTTGATATGAGCCTCGGAGAGATAAATAAACGGGAGCTCTTATTTAGATGAAGGGAAGTGGACACCGTTTTTATTCACCATTATGGAAATTGTTACTCTCAAGGTGGTCCTCTCCGTACAAGGGGAGATTGGTTTGATAGTACAGTGGAAGTTCAGCCTGAACCTTTCGCCAGACGTCTGTGCTGTGGTGGTTTTCCCAGGAGCCTGAGGTTCCATTGTGAAACCTTGGTTTACGTGGACTCCTTGTGCGGGGTTGTTTTACAACGAAAAAGGGAATGAAGCAGCCGCTCCGGAGGAAGAGAAGAAGACAGTTAGGTGGTTTGAAATGTTTCCTTTTTCATCCCCGTTACACAAAGGTCACGGTTTGGGAACCCAACTGAGTGTTGTCCCGGGGAATCGGTTTCAAGGTCTCATTTCAGAGTAATATTTCCTCGTAGTCTGGCTCTCTCTTGTTCTTTTCTATCAAAACCCAAATTGAAAGCCTCCCCTTTTGTCTGGGATCTGATTACCAGCAGTGAGTCATAATCATAATGCAGCCATCCAGCTTCTCACGTCAGGATGTTTTTGTTCCAAATCCCTTTCGGTTAGTCCCAGGTAGGTCTGCTAGGAAACATGGCCCGGTTGTTAGGGTATACATTTTCATATTGCCTACCTAAATGTAATTCAAACTGCAGTCTAGTATTTTGTGTTTTGGCGGCTACTGCAACCCATGGAAAGTATTTGGCTGGCTTTAGCTTTGATGCAACAGATAGCAAAGAGTCTGAACATATGGTTTAATACAAGTGTGTGTGTGTGTGTGTGTGTGTGTGTGTGTGTGTGTGTGTGTGTGTGTGTGTGTGTGTGTGTGTGTGTGTGTGTGTGTGTGTGTGTGTGTGTGTGTGTGTGTGTGTGTGTGTGTGTGTGTGTGTGCATGTGCTCGTGTATGTGCACATGTGTGCGTGTGGGCGTGTGCCACAACTGCTTGTGGTTCATCTTGCTGGTTCATTCAAAACATAGTGACATCTGAAATGTCTTTGTAATTTATGTCCAGGTGCAGCTGTTCCTTTGCCTGACTTCCCAGACTCTTTGCTCCGGCAAGATGCTACGCCACACCCACGGACGCTAGTTTCTTCTCCGCAATGAGTCTGTATCTGAGTACATCCCCTACCCTTTACCGAATGCGTCTGATTGGTCCAGAAACCCCATGGGTTGGGCCAGAGCCAGAACACACGTGGGTAAAGCGGCAGTTTGAAAATTCATCATTGGCTTTGATACTCTGATTGGTTAGACATGATCCAATCGCTGATTTCTTTATTTTGTACAACACCCCTCGTCATCACAAACAACTTCAATGATGGTAGTCTCAGACTAAAGTATGTAGCGAATGACAGAGCAGAAGAATTCACTGTGAGTCATCAGGCTAGCTCTTCCTCACCTGTTCTTTTAACTTTTCATATGTCCTCTAACTACTGCTTAATGGCTACAACGTCACACACATCTGTGTGTTAGTCAGGTCCGTCTGTCTCTCCTCTGGCCGTAAGGTTCTCATTAACCGCTGGGTGATGGTTGTGTCAGGGCCGTGGCCTCTGTGTCAGCCCCACTGACTGAAGGGTTGAGTCAGGGTGATTGAGCAGTCGAGTCGCAGGCCTCAGGCCTCTCTCAGCAGGGTCCCATCTCCTCCAGAGTAGTGGGGTCACCGCCCTGTCTGCTACCGCACGTCTCCCCCTCATTCCTCAAGCCCTCGTCACACACAGACAGAGAGATGGATGGGCGGACAGACTGTTCCACAGAGCAGCAGACACACATACCCCCATCCCGTCACGTCCCGTCCCGTCTCACACACACACACACACACACATCACCATCAACCCCTCACTACTCCCATGGCCATTCATATTCAGGCAACAAATTAATTAGGGCCAGAGACAATTACCATAAACAGAGGCTGCATTTCTTTCTGCTTTGTGTGGGAAATCTCACTTTGTAAATATTTTTAGGGAACAGAGTATAAACCAGGACAGTGCACAACCCAAGTTTATCTTCAGCTAATTGCAAAGACACAGTGTGGTGGGGTATTCGGTTGTGGTCCCTACTGTGCTGCATTCCAGATGCTGATATCACTAGACCAGAGGACCACCAAAGACTTTAAGTATACTTTATTGACTTAAGCTGTATATAGACTCTGATAAAGAGCTTCCTTCCACTGGTCATCCATCTTGGTGTCTTTGACAGAGCGTCTTGGGCTCGGCAGTGTCAGCAGGACACTGTCTTCTTGTTGTGGAGTTAGAAGACGGGACTCTGTCTGTTCAGGGCTTTATCTACAGAGGGTGGTTAGCTGCAAGGCACGAAGACAGACAGCAGCTCTTTTAAGTGAAATCTCAATGGTTACTTAGTGTGTTGGAATTATTTCCTTAAACTCATCATACATCATGAGGAACAAATACGATGCTCTGCAATTGAATATCGTTGAATGAAAATGCATGAAAAGCTGTGGCGACATCTTGTGTGACATGTTTCTAAAACTCTGTGGTAATCTAAAAACGGTTGAAGTTCTTGTTCCACGACTGGCAGAGGAGGGAGCGCCACTGCCAATAGGGAAGTGTGGTTCATTTAGTGTCACGCAGCTCCACAGCCGCTGCCAAAACCATTCCGCTGTACAAAGCTGTGCTATAGACTAGGCACCCTATTTCCTATATAGTGCACTACTTTTGCTAGGACTCTGTTCAAAAGTAGTGCACTGTATAGTACACTAGGAATCAATAATCAATAATCCCTCTGAAACACGTCTTTGATTCTTCTATGTTCTTGTGATTTTCCAAGCCAAGACACAGGGCCATGTGGTATGGTTTTTGGCTTTATATTCCTGTGGTGCATGAGGTTTGCATCCCAAATGGCACCCTATTCCCTAGTGCACTACCCATAGGGCTCTGGTCAAAAGTAGTGCACTGTGTAGGGAATAGGGTGCCATTTGGGACATGGACGTGGCCCACCGTGGAGCAGAGTGCTCTCTCTGCTGTTCTCTCTGTCTATGAATTTTGATATCCAAGTGAAAGCTGACCTGGTCGTCTTGAACAATGAGTGTGAGATGCGCCGGCACCAGCCGCCAACAGCTAGAACGATTGATCATAAATCATTTGCGCACCATAGCGCAACACTCATTCTTTACTATCTTTCTCAACCTGCAGTTTCCATGCTGTTTTGAGGGGGAGACAGAAGGAGACTGCCAAATCATTTACATTTACATTTACATTTAAGTCATTTAGCAGACGCTCTTATCCAGAGCGACTTACACCACTTAAAGATTCCAAATATTTGTATGGTGAATTGGACAGTGTGCTGTTGCAGTTGAATCCCACCAATAGCATCCAAACACTTGAGCTCCGTGTGCAGGTTTAACCCTTAAATCAGCTCTAGTTGAAGTGTCTGAATATACTGTGTGTTTACTTCGCCCTGCAGTCCTTGTCTACATACTGTATAGTTATGCATATTTGGCCTTACATTGAAAAACTGACACTTCAAATCAAAATCAAATCAAGCTTTATTTATACAGCACATTTCAGACATGGAATGCAACGCAATGTGCTTCACAGGAAAACAAACTAATAAAAACAATGAAAATAAAAACCTAAATATTTACTACACAACAAACATAAAGGATAAAAAATGAAAGAATAACAATAAAGACTGAACGACTAAAAAGCACCATAAGGACAAGCAAAGCAATAAAGGACTGTTTGTTTCAAAATCATCTTAAGAGCTGGTAATTTAGTCCACGAGACTACGTGACTCTGGATTTATCAGGAGCTCGGTAAATGGCCTCTGTGGTCCTCTTCTCCAGCTGCCTCTATAGGCTCTGTGAGCCATGTCGTGTGGAGAGGTGAAGTCTTCAATGTCTGAGTCCTGTAATCAACACTGGGACTGTCTGGCCGCGTGCCAAATGGCACCCTATTCCCTAAATAGTGCACTACCTCTGCCCAGAGCTTTTGACTATGAAGTAGTGTACTAAATAGGAAATAGGGGGCCATTTGGGATGCACACTCTGGCTGTGTCTGGGGGTCACTGATGAGGAGACACTGTGAACCGAATCGCACACTGTCTGCTTTGCGCTCTCTGTCTGACTGGTTGTGTCTGTTCATTCTGTCTGCATATGAACCGCAGGAAAAGGCTGTTTTCATAAGTTCAAACACTGCCGTAGTCTTATGTTCAGGCCATAGACTTATATGGTACAGACAATGGTTGATTTACTCATGCAGGCACAGCATACGCAGACACATACCTGTAGGATTTGTGTTTGGAATACCTTTTCTGCTGTTTCATATATTCAAACAGCGGTAGGTAGCGGTATCTTACCCTCTATCTACAGCGCTGGTGGTACGCAATCTCAAATCGACTAAATATTTCTCTCTCGTGACTTGAAAACAAAATACTAAATGAACATATTATCTATGGTACTATGATGCATTAATACACAGAGGATGTCCTGATAATTGTTAAGAAGCATTGTTTGGACTGGTGGTGTGTCACAGCATTGGAAGACTGGCTAAATATTTACTGGTGGTGTTGGGGCATGCTTCACTGAGCCTGTGTGTTTGGTCCTGGGGTGAAGTCATCACCGATGGCTGATGTCATTGGAGGACACACACACACACACACACACACACACACACACACACACACACACACACACACACACGCTGGATTGCTTGCACTGACCCTTTTACCATTTAGGGGCCTTGGACTGATATGAGTGTTATTGACCCAGGGGCCATGTGTGGCATGTTTGGGATCTGCAGAATATATCCCTTAACCTATACAACACAGCCAAACAATACTATCCATCAGTCAGGTCCTGGGGTAAACAAGGGAGCAGGCGGCCCATGGTGGGGGAGCCAAGGGTCACTGGAGCTGTTTGATTGTCTAATTGGGGGGCGGCTAGTCCAATGTGTGTGTGTGTGTGTGTGTGTGTGTGTGTGTGTGTGTGTGTGTGTGTGTGTGTGTGTGTGTGTGTGTGTGTGTGTGTGTGTGTGTGTGTGTGTGTGTGTGTGTGTGTGTGTGTGTGTGTGTGTGTGTGTGTGTGTGTATCGCTGCTCAAACACACACTATGCCTGCATGGCAGAGAGAGAGAGAGATGGAGAGACGAAGCCCTAATGAATGCGTGTTTGTTCTCCAAGGCCCCACACACTTGTGTTTATTTGAACATGGATAGTCTTCCTGGACCTATTTTATCCTCCGTCCTCCGTGTGTTTTCCACCTCCCAACACCTGCATCCCAGCGTAGTGATGGGGCTGAGCCGAACAGCATCAGGTGGCAACGCTATCCAATTCCAAAAGATAAAATGGTCGCTTTAGTTTTTTATATCAGCTAACACAAATGCTAAAGAAACTTTATCTGGGAGTGCGAAGAACCCTCCCATCGTCATGGCTGACAAGAGCAGTTGTCTATCTGGTGCCGTTGGCGGTGGGCCGGGGAGGACCGTCCGCGCGGTCAGTTTGGTGTCAACGACGCGGGGACATGGGTCAAAGCTAGAGGCAGCCATAGGAGTGGTAGTAGTAATGGTCGCTGCACAGTTGCTCCAGGCTCCGAGACCACCGGGGAGGAAGCCTTCACCTCTCTCCCAAGAGATCACACACACACACACGTCCCTGCTCCTCTCCACGTAGACAACTGCAGCCTTTTCCCCAAGCAAGGCTTCTTCACGCAGACCCAGAATGCCCTCAACGCAGGCCTGGGCCCTGTCCCATAGAGTTAGAGGTAGAGTTAGGGGTACAACAGACATTGCAGTAAATATGTTGATTGATGGCCATAGGTTGCACTGTTTGAAATGTTTGGTTATTGCAACACTGACAAGTGTTTACTGTGCCATTGCATTGAGTGGACAGTAGAACATCACAGGGAATCTGGAGCTGAAGTCTGATCTGGCCATTGTGTTTCTACGCCTGGCTTTCAGTCTTAGGCTATACGTCCCAAAGGGCACCCTATGGGCCCTGGTTGGAAGTAGTGCACTATGTAGGGAATAGGGTGCCATTTTGGACACAGCCTCAGTCCCGTTGGCAGCCCTGGCTCTGGCCCTGGCCCTGGCCTGCATGTCCACATAATGAACCCTAAAACCCCAGAGAGACACAACACAGATCCCTGATGACGGCTGACCTCCAGCTTAACTCCCACTGATGACTGTGCTTGTCCTTCCTATGTCAGCTCTTCTTATCAATTCTCTGAGGTCATAGCTATGAGCCACTGAACGCAGAAAGGAACACTAACAAGGTTTTATTGTTTGTATGGCCCAGAATATCATTCTTTTTTTTTAACCTGCATTGTTTTACAAGCTACATGTTGTATTTCAGTTTACCACTACAGTTGCCAATGGATGCAAAATGTGCCTTTACCAGGATTTCCTCCCTCTCCCTTCACTTCAACATGAATCACAGTCTCAATAGTTATTACTGCATATACAGTACCAGTCAAAAGTTTGGACACACCTACTCATTCAATGGTTTTTCTTTATTTTTTACTATTTTCTATATTGTAGAATAATAGTGAAGACATCAAAACTATGAAATAACATATTGAATCATATAGTAACCAAAAAAGTGTTAAACAAATATATTTTAGATTTCAGATTCTTCAAAGTAGCCACCCTTTGCCTTGATGACAGCTCTTGGCATTCTCTCAACTGGCCTCACCTTGTTGGCTGCTTTTCCTTCACTCTGCGGTCCAACTCATCCCAAACCATCTCAACTGGGTTGAGGTCGGGTGATTGTGGAGGCCAGGTCATCTGATGCAGCACTCCATCACTCTTCCTCTTGGTCAAATAGCCCTTACACAGCCTGGAGGTGTGTTGGGTCATTGACCTGTTGAAAAACAAATGATAGTCCCACGAAGCGCAAACCAGATGGGATGGCGTATTGCTGCAGTAGCCATTTTGGTTAAGTGTGCCTTGAATTCTAAATAAATCACTGACAGTGTCACCAGCAAAGCACCCCCACAACATCACACCACCATGCTTCACAGTGGAACCACACATGTGGAGATCATCCATTCAAGTACTCTGCGTCTCACAGAGACACGATGGTTGGAACCAAAAACCTCAAATTTGGACTCATCAGACGAAAGGACAGATTTCCACCGGTCTAATGTCCATTGCTTGTTTCTTGGCCCAAGCAAGTCTCTTCTTCTTATTGGTGTTGTTAAGTAGTGGTTTCTTTGCAGCAATTCAACCATGAAGGCCTGATTCACACAGTCTCCTCTAAACAGATGAGGTTGAGATGTGTCAGTTATTTGAACTCTGTGAAGGATTTATTTGGGCAGCAATCTGAGGCTGGTTAACTCTAATGAACTGATCCTCTGCAGCAGAGGTAACTCTGGGTCTTCTTTTTCTGTCCTCATGAGAGCCAGTTTCATCATAGCGCTTGATGGTTTTTACGACTACACTTGAAGAAACTTTCAAAGTTCTTCAAATTTTCCGCATTGACTGACCTTCATGTCTTCAAGTAATGATGGACTGTCGTTTGTCTTTGCTTATTTGAGCTGTTCTTGCCTTGGTGTTTTACCAAATAGGGCTATCTTCTATATACCACCCCTACCTTGTCACAACACAACTGATGGGCTCAAATGCATTAAGGAAAGAAATTCCACAAATAAACAAGGCACACCTGTTAATTGAAATGCATTCCAGGTGACTACCTCCTGAAGCTGGTTGAGAGAATGCCAAGAGTGTGCAAAGTTGTCATCAAGGCAAAGAGTGGCTACTTTGAAGAATCTCAAATACAAAATATGTTTTGATTTTGTCACGCCCTGACCTTAGCGAGCCGTTTTATTTCTCTATTTGGTGAGGTCAGGGTGTGATGTGGGGTGGGCATTCTATGTTTTGTATTTCTTTGTGTTTGGCCGAGTGTGGTTCCCAATCAGAGGCAGCTGTCTATCGTTGTCTCTGATTGGGAATCATACTTAGGTAGCCTTTTTCCCACCTATGTTGTGGGATTTTGTAGCCTATGGAACGTTACGGTCGTTTTGGTTTCACGGTGTAATTTTGTTGCTGGTTCTCATTTAAATAAATATGATGACCACAAATTACGCTGCGCCTTGGTCTCCTTCAAACAACGCACGTTACAGATTTGTTTAACACTTTTGTAGAAAATAGTAAAATAAAGAAAACCCTTTGAATGAGTAGGTATGTCCAAACCTTTGACTGGTGCTGTATATAAAAATGTGAATTATCTACACAGCTATAAATAAATCTACTTCTATTTGCTTTGGCTTAGACAGATTGAATCCCATCACACACACACACACACACACACACACACACACACACACACACACACACACACACACACACACACACACACACACACACACACACACACACACACACTCTGATAGAACTCCCTTGTTCACAGCAGGTCTTGCTTTTGTCCTGCTGTTGTGGTGCAACAGCAGCAGCATTCTCTCATGGTACTACGAGTGCCGCTTCCCCCTGAGTCTTTCAGTTGCCTGTGACACTCTGCTGCAGTTCAAGGCCTTATTGCCCACCCAAAGAGGTTATAGGGATTCTGCACTGCCCTCTCTCTCCCTAAGTGGGTGGTCCTCTGGGGCATGGCTGAGGCACAGGTGGGGCATTGTAGGGGTGCTCACAAAAATACCCCCTCCGCCCCAACAACCCCCTTGCCTTATGGGACGGTGGACTACATTTTCCAGAACTTTCCATCAGACCGTTAAGACACTAAACACTGAAGGTGGAACATTGACATAAACAAACCGGTGAGATAGCTAGCCCCGCTGTGAAAAGCTAAACACACATTGAGGACATCCCATAAGTCCATTGTCTGCCACCTCAACAAAGAAGGGCTCCTTTTCAGTTCTGTCATGGAAAGGGCTTTGGAGTGCGTCCTAACATGGTGTTTTTTAAATGATTCCTTTTAATGAGATACTCCGAAAAGGACCCCTGTGCAACAACCGAGTGAACAGAATATTGTTACATCTAACGTTTGGGGAAAAAGGAGCCCCCGCATCCAATTTTCTTTCCCCAAGCGCCGTTTTTTTTGTAAATAATTACAGTTCTGCTGAATGTGTTGTATAAAGTTTACACGGTAGGTTCACTGCACCCTATCTGTTGTTTGGAACTCTGGGAACCACCAGTAAGATGTTGACATATGACGGCTCTGCTGTAGTGAACAAGGCATGGATTACTTGGGAGCATAATAAACAGCAGCATAAAGAGAGATCTGTCCACCAGGAGCCAATAGAGGAGTGACCCCTCGGCCCCCTGTCTGTCTGTCTGTCTGTCTGTCTGTCTGTCTGTCTGTCTGTCTGTCTGTCTGTCTGTCTGTCTGTCTGTCTGTCTGTCTGTCTGTTACACCTCTGTCTGTCTGTCTGTCTGTCTGTCTGTCTGTCTGTCTGTCTGTCTGTCTGTCTGTCTGTCTGTCTGTCTGTCTGTCTGTCTGTCTGTCTGTCTGTCTGTCTGTCTGTCTGTCTGTCTGTCTGTCTGTCTGTCTGTCTGTCTGTCTGTCTGTCTGTCTGTCTGTCTGTCTGTCTGTCTGTCTGTCTGTCTGTCTGTCTGTCTGTCTGTCTGTCTGTCTGTCTGTCTGTCTGTCTGGCATTCTGTCTGTCTGTCTGTCTGTCTGGCATTCTGTCTGTTAGACCTCTGTTTGTCTATCTGTCTGTGTCTGAACTATGCATGGTTACACACGCTCCCTGGTGTTGCGCAATCAAAGAGACAGAGAGCGTCATGTCAGGTGATGTGTTGGCTCCTGGATTGGAGGCTGCCAGCCACCTGTTCACATAATGTAACAGACGGATGGATTGTTAGAGATACAGGCTGGAGAGTTAAAGCTGTAGGAAGAGGTAGGATGAGGACCTGTGTAGTAGTAGTAGTAGTGGTCATGCTCAAATATAATTCTGTTCATAGTTCCAAGTCATATTTCAGGGTTTTTATATTCAAATACAGTAGTATCACAATTAAGAGTCTTGTTGAATTTAGGTTGATATTATGGAGTATAAAATACTCTAAACCTACATACTGCATCCAGTCATTCAACTGACACACTCATTTAAGACTTTTTTGAAATTGAAGAATAGCCAATAGTAGGTGCTCCTAGTGAAATTGTAGTGGTGCTCTATTTGTCTGCACAAAGACTTGGCTGTGCCCTCCATACACCTGTGTTTGACTAAAGAGATGCCAGAACCTCTGATTCAATGAGCCGTTTATACTTGGTAGCTTGGGGAACTACCTTGGCTGTTTGATTTATTTACAACTTCTATTTTAGAGATGTTGTAGCATTCCACCACAAATTAAAGCAAAAATGTGATCCTTATGAGAATTTAATTCATCCTTTTTTAACTTCATGTCTTTTAACTGCTTTTTTTTTTTACTTTGAGGAAGGAACACATTTCAGAAGATTTGGCAGCGTCTCTGACAGTCAGTTTGACAGTTGCTTGAGACAGAGATGGGAGGGATGGGAATTTAGCTAAAAGAATTGGCCAAAAACGCATTAAATATCCATTATCTTGTGCTGATCCTCTGGGGTTTGTTCACATGGCCTCCTGACTGATCTTTGTAAGTGCCAGATGGTGGACAGACCACTGGGAATAGACCTATTCTGCATCCCAAATGGCGCCGTATTCCCTAGATACTGCACTACTTTGGAACAGAGCCTTGTTCCAAAGTAGTGCACTAGGTAGGGAATAGGGCGCCATTTGGGACGTACGCCCAGAAACCAGCGAGATATGGCTTTTACAATGCACAATTATAGGAGAGATAACGTGGACGAACGCTTAACAAAGCAGCAAGGCATTTCCAGATCTCCAGTTCTTTGATAAGGGAACATTCTTTCCCCAATTGACCAGAGGGAACTGTCTCCGCTAATGGAATACCACAGCTGATCAACTCTCTGATTGGAAAGAATGGAGTCCATTTTTCAGCTTTAAATGGTGTCCTTCATACGTGATTAGGACACATGTTTTTAGTCCCTACAAACACCTTTCTTATTTTCCTATATGGGTATTTCTATGTGGAAGTACATTTTTTCAACCGCTGGCGCTCTCCTCTCCTAGACGTTATCAGAATCCAGACTCTCATGTTGTTTCATGTTAACATTTCACAGAGAGAGGCAGGCGCCTGGCCCTCAGTGAGTGGCTTCACCCCGGGGATCAGGAACCCCCCCCCCCCCCCACTGTTGACCCTGATACAATCTCCAGGTAATGCATCTACTCCCTCCCTCCCAGCCAGGCCACACTGTGTGTAATAGATGGGAAGGGTCGGGGCACACACACACACACCTAACACCCACCGGTGTGGTCACGGGGTCAGAGTTCACCCTAAAATGTGTGGCCCGGGGTCAATAGGTGCTCTGGCCTCCATCTAAAGGTGAGGATAGAATTACCACCCCTCTCTCTCTCTGCTCTCTCCCGTACCGCTGACACTTACATTTCTCACTGTAACATGTGTGACAACCCCCACCTTTAGTACGGGGACAGGGACTGGGCAGGGAGGGTGGATGGAAGGGGGGGGGGGGGGGGGTCAAGCTGCAGAGCAGTGGAGGGAATGAAACAAGGTTTAAATACAGGATCAGATGCTGATACGCTGCTGTGTTCTTTCACATGAGTCATTGGCTGCTGGTTGTGATGGGTACTGTGTGTTGGCTCTTGGGTGGTAAAGTACATAGCATCCTATCTTGTTAATGTCTTTTTGTGCTGATGTTGAGTCACATTCACCACAATTGATGGATGTTGCTGTCTGATGTTCCGTGTCTGATGGCAACAGTTTGGATTCAGAGTAATGGTCTTTATCTGGTTTCCTAGTTGACGGGAAACTGTCACTCCCAACCTCCCGCCGCTCTCTCTCAACCTCAGTCTCATCAGTTCACACAGCCGACAAGGGGGTAGCAGGGGAGGGGTTGGTACATTTAATTCCACTGACAGACCCTCAACCCTTCCTCAACCCCCCCCCATTCCCAGAGCTCCTTGGGTATCGCACAGGATGTTGTGGTGCTTATAAACATGATCTGTTTTAGTGGTGTACTTGGGCCGCCAAGCACACACACACACACAGACACAGACACAGACACAGACACAGACACAGACACAGACACAGACACAGACACAGACACAGACACAGACACAGACACAGACACACAGACACAGACACAGACACAGACACAGACACAGACACACACACACACACACACACACACACACACACACACACACACACACACACACACACACACACACACACACACACACACACACACACACACACAGAAACACAAACACACACACAGGCTGTGCGGCTACTCAGACAGGACAGGACAGTGCTTCCTCTCTGACTGACTTATTATCCATCCCAAATGGCACTCTATTCCCTTTATAGTGCCCTTCTTTTGACGTGTGCCCATAGGGCTCTGGTCAGAAGTAGTGCACTACATAGGGAATAGGGTGCCAGTCGGGATGCTAACTGAGTCTGGGGTCTCAGCGAGACGAGAGAGGGATCCGTCTTTATGATGCTCCTGAGCCTGGCTAGAAAATGTTTCCTTTTTTTCCTTTAACTACGTAACAGAATTGATGTTACTAGCAAATGTTGTTGACGTCTCGCTGATTCTGTGGCTTTCATTTTGTTTTTCTCTTTTCCTCTCATCATCCCTTTTCTCTCTGTATTTCATTGTATTTGTACATATTTTACATTCTCCTCAGCCTATTCTATTTTCTCTCTCTCTCTCTCTCTCTCTCTCTCTCTCTCTCTCTCTCTCTCTCTCTCTCTCTCTCTCTCTCTCTCTCTCTCTCTCTCTCTCTCTCTCTCTCTCTCTCTCTTTCCTCTGGTGTTTTCTTCCCCGAAAAAGAACAAGGTCTGGGGCTGTGTTCATGTGTCTTGTGCCTGGCTGGGGCTGGGGCTGGGGCTGGTGCTGGGGCTTCTTCTTGTGTGGTCCCCGGTAAACTTTATGATTTATTCAGCTAAAGGCAGAAGAGCACGACCCCCAGTGACCACAGAAAGAGAGCTGCACGTGGGTTTAATGATTCCACCACAAAAATGTCTGCTATGGCTGGGCTGTGGGACCTGGGCCCCCGTTGTCTGAATGGGGCTTGAAAGGAGAGTCAATACAGCGCTTACCCACTACACATCCACTGAGGAGGATTACAACCAACCTCCCGTACCCACTACACATCCACTGAGGAGGATTACAACCAACCTCCCTCCCTCCCGTACCCACTACACATCCACTGAGGAGGATTACAACCAACCTCCCTCCCTCCCGTACCCACTACACATCCACTGAGGAGGATTACAACCAACCTCCCTCCCTCCCGTATCCACTACACATCCACTGAGGAGGATTACATCCAACCTCCCTCCCGTACCCACTACACATCCACTCAGGAGAATTACAACCAACCAACCTCCCGTACCCACTACACATCCACTGAGGAGAATTACAACCAACCTCCCTCCCATACCCACTATACATCCACTGAGGAGGATTATAACCAACCAACCTCCCGTACCCACTACACATCCACTGAGGAGGATTATAACCAACCAACCTCCCGTACCCACTACACATCCACTGAGAAGTATTATAACCAACCAACCTCCCGTACCCACTACACATCCACTGAGGAGGATTATAACCAACCTCCCTCCCGTACCCACAACACATCCACTGAGAAGGTTGGATGCGGGGGCGGAGGGGGTAGAAAGCTCTCTCCATCCATGGGTTGGATGCTGATTGCACCTTACAAATGTTTAATGTCCCCTCTACACATCCACTGAGGAGGATTACATCCAACCTCCCTCCCGTACCCACCACACATCCACTGAGGAGGATTACAACCAACCTCCCGTACCCACTACACATCCACTCAGGAGAATTACAACCAACCAACCTCCCGTACCCACTACACATCCACTGAGGAGAATTACAACCAACCTCCCTCCCATACCCACTATACATCCACTGAGGAGGATTATAACCAACCAACCTCCCGTACCCACTACACATCCACTGAGGAGGATTATAACCAACCAACCTCCCGTACCCACTACACATCCACTGAGAAGTATTATAACCAACCAACCTCCCTCCCTCCCGTATCCACTACACATCCACTGAGGAGGATTACATCCAACCTCCCTCCCGTACCCACTACACATCCACTCAGGAGAATTACAACCAACCAACCTCCCGTACCCACTACACATCCACTGAGGAGAATTACAACCAACCTCCCTCCCATACCCACTATACATCCACTGAGGAGGATTATAACCAACCAACCTCCCGTACCCACTACACATCCACTGAGGAGGATTATAACCAACCAACCTCCCGTACCCACTACACATCCACTGAGAAGTATTATAACCAACCAACCTCCCGTACCCACTACACATCCACTGAGGAGGATTATAACCAACCTCCCTCCCGTACCCACAACACATCCACTGAGAAGGTTGGATGCGGGGGCGGAGGGGGTAGAAAGCTCTCTCCATCCATGGGTTGGATGCTGATTGCACCTTACAAATGTTTAATGTCCCCTCTACACATCCACTGAGGAGGATTACATCCAACCTCCCTCCCGTACCCACCACACATCCACTGAGGAGGATTACAACCAACCTCCCGTACCCACTACACATCCACTGAGGAGAATTACAACCAACCTCCCTCCCATACCCACTATACATCCACTGAGGAGGATTATAACCAACCAACCTCCCGTACCCACTACACATCCACTGAGGAGGATTATAACCAACCAACCTCCCGTACCCACTACACATCCACTGAGAAGTATTATAACCAACCAACCTCCCGTACCCACTACACATCCACTGAGGAGGATTATAACCAACCTCCCTCCCGTACCCACAACACATCCACTGAGAAGGATGGATGCGGGGGCGGAGGGGGTAGAAAGCTCTCTCCATCCATGGGTTGGATGCTGATTGCACCTTACAAATGTTTAATGTCCCATCTTTTCACAGTTCACATTCATACAACCCCTCCTTCACCAACTCGCTGATTTCTTGATTTATATTCCCGTTTTAATTGCCCCCCTCCCTCATTGATCTCTCGTCCCCGTCTCCCCTTCTCTCTCTCTTTCTCTCTGGGAGCTAATGGGAGAGAGATTTCAGTGGCAGTGTTATTGAAATGTGCAGAATACTGCCTGTGGATGATGTAACCAGGCTCTGGAGAACAGATAGATAGAGGGACAGAAGTAATAGGAGAGAACAACAGAGAGAGATTTGGCCTGTTTCTCCCCCAGATGTCCAGGTCTGATCTGGCTCTAGTAGCGGCTGGCTGGCTGGCTGGCTGACTGACTGACTGGCTGACTGGCTGACTGGCTGACTGGCTGGCTGGATTACTGGCTGGATTACTGGCTGGATTACTGGCTGGATGACTGGCTGGCTGGCTGACTGGCTGGATGACTGGCTGGATGACTGGCTGGCTGACTGGCTGGCTGGCTGGCTGACTGGCTGGCTGGCTGGCTGGATGACTGGCTGGCTGGCTGGCTGGCTGGCTGGCTGGCTGGTTGGCTGGCTGGCTGGCTGGCTGGATGACTGGCTGGGGCTTGGATCTGGCTGCACTGACTGGTGGTGTTTTTTCTCTGTTGGTTGGTAACTTCTTTTAATACAAGATGAGGTCATTGACAGTATCAGAGTAGGCCAGTCCAGCATGCAGTATGTTTAAAGAAATGCAGTATGTTTAAAGAAATGCAGTATGTCTAAAGACATGCAGTATGTTTAAAGAAATGCAGTATGTCTAAAGACGTGCAGTATGTTTAAAGACGTGCAGTATGTTTAAAGACGTGCAGTATGTTTAAAGACGTGCAGTATGTTTAAAGACGTGCAGTATGTTTAAAGACGTGCAGTATGTTTAAAGACGTGCAGTATGTTTAAAGACGTGCAGTATGTTTAAAGACGTGCAGTATGTTTAAAGACGTGCAGTATGTTTAAAGACGTGCAGTATGTTTAAAGACATTCAGTATGTTTAAAGACATTCAGTATGTTTAAAGACGTGCAGTATGTTTAAAGACATACTAATACCAATTAATTGACATAAGATGACCATATGATCGTCTTGTACAGTGTGGTGGAGATGACAAATTGTGACACACAGTAATGTGTATTAGTAGAGCAACTGCAGGGGGGCCTCATTACTCACAGTAGGGATGTTTCTCTCTGTTTTCGCTGTGTCTGTGTGTGTGTGTGTGTGTGTGTGTGTGTGTGTGTGTGTGTGTGTGTGTGTGTGTGTGTGTGTGTGTGTGTGTGTGTGTGTGTGTGTGTGTGTGTGCGTATGTGTGTGTGTGTTTCCTTCTCTGTGTGTATGCGTGTGTGAGAGAGGGGTAAAACCCCTATCAACTCAAATCGATTTATATGTAGAAGGACGGTGGCTAGGAAGAACTCCCTTGAAAGGCCAAAACCTAGGAAGAAACCTAGAGAGGAACCAGGCTATGAGGGGTGGCCAGTCCTCTTCTGGCTGTGCCGGGTGGAGATTATAACAGAACATGGCCAAGATGTTCAAATGGTCATAAATGACCAGCATGGTCAAATAATAATACTCACAGTAGTGGGTGCAACAAGTCAGCACTTCAGGAGTAAATGTCAGTTGGCTTTTCATAGCTGATCATTAAGAGTATCTCTACCGCTCCTGCTGTCTCTAGAGAGTTGAAAACAGCAGGTCTGGGACAGGTAGCACGTCCGGTGAACAGGTTAGGGTTCCATAGCCGCAGGCAGAACAGTTGAAACTGGAGCAGCAGCACGGCCAGGTGGACTGGGGACAACAAGGAGTCATCATGCCAGGTAGTCCTGAGACATGGTCCTAGGGCTCAGGTCCTCTGAGAGAGAGAAAGAAAGAGAAAAAGAGAGAATTAGAGAGAGCATACTTAAATTAACACAGGACACTGGATAAGACAGGAGAAGTACTCCAGATATAACAGACTGACCCTAGCCCCCTGACACACAAAGTACTGCAGCATAAATACTGGAGGCTGAGACAGGAGGGGTCAGGAGACACTGTGGCCCCATCCGATGATACCTCCGGACAAGGCCAAACAGTCAGGATATAACCCCACCCACTTTGCCAAAGCACAGCCCCCACACCACTAGGGGGATATCTTCAACCACCAACTTACCATCCTGAAACAAGGCCGAGTATAGCCCACAAAGATCTCCGCCACGGCACAACCCAAGGGGGGGGCACCAACCCAGACAGGAAGATCACGTCAGTGACTCAACCCACTCAAGTGACGTACCCCTCCTAGGGACGGCATGAAAGAGCACCAGCAAGCCAGTGACTCAGACCCTGTAATAGGGTTAGAGGCAGGGAATCCCAGTGGAGAGAGGGATCACCTCAGTCATTATTAGGAGCAGCATTCCACAACCCCAGAAGTCATTACACAACAGGTCAGCTGCTTGTAGTGGGTGTGTCACAGGGTTCTCCTCCACCTCACCTTTAAGCCCCTGCCCCTACCTCTACCTACCCCGCCTGGCCCTCAGTGCATCAGTCCTACAGCCTCAGAGTCAGGCTCTGTTTCCCAAATGGCATCCTATTCCCTATGTTGCCCTATGTTGGGCACTATTTTTTATAATTTTTATTCACCTTTATTTAACCAGGTAGGCTAGTTGAGAACAAAGCAGTCCGACACAAACAACAACACAGAGTTACACATGGATAAAACAAACATACAGTCAATAACACAATATAAAAAAGTCTATATACAGTGTGTGCAAATGAGGTAAGATAAGTAAGGCAGTAAATAGGCCATAGTGGTGAAATAATTACAATATAGCAATTAAACACTGGAGTGATAGATGTGCAGAAGATGAATGTGCAAGTGGAGATACTGGGGTGCAAAGGAGCAAAAAAATTAAAAATAACAGTATGGGGATGTGGAAGTTGGATGGGCTATTTACAGATGGGCTATGTACAGGTGCAGTGATCTGTGAGCTGCTCTGACAGCTGGTGCTTAAAGTTAGAGAGGGAGATATGAGTCTCCAGCTTCAGTGATTTTTGCAGTTCGTTCCAGTCATTGGCAGCAAAGAACTGGAAGGAAAGGTGGCCAAAGGAGGAATTTGATTGGGGGTGACTAGTGCAATATACCTGCTGGAGCGAGTGCTACGGGTGGGTGCTGCTATGGTGACCAGTGAGCTGAGATAAGGCAGGGCATTACCTAGCAAAGACGTATAGATGACCTGGAGCCAGTGGGTTTGGCGACGAATATGAAGCGAGGGCCAGCCAATGAGAGCATACAGGTCGCAGTGGTGGGTAGTATATGGGGCTTTGGTGACAAAACGGATGGCAGTGTGTTAGACTGCATCCAATTTGCTGAGTAGAGTGTTGGAGGCTATTTTGTAAATGACATCGCCAAAGTCAAGGATCGGTATGATAGTCAGTTTTACGAGGGTATGTTTGGCAGCATGAGTGAAGGATGCTTTGTTGCGAAATAGGAAGCCGATTCTAGATTTAATTTTGGATTGAAGATGCTTAATGTCAGTCTGGAAGGAGACTTTACAATCTAACCAGACACCTTGGTATTTGTAGATGTCCACATATTCTAAGTCAGAACCGGGAGGGGGGGGCTGGAATGGTGTCATCTGCGTAGAGGTGGATCAGAGAATCACCACCAACAAGAGCGACATCATTGATATATACAGAGAAAATAGTTGGCCCGATTGAACCCTGTGGCACCCCCATTGAGACTGCCAGAGGTCCGGACAACAGGCCCGCCGATTTGACACACTGAACTCTGTCTGAGAAGTAGTTTGTGAACCAGGCGAGGTAGTCAATTGAAAAACCAAGGCTGTTGAGTCCACCGATAAGAATGTGGTGATTGACAGAGTCTAAAGCCTTGGCCAGGTCTATAAATACAGCTGCACAGTATTGTCTCTTATCGATGGAGGGTATGATATCGTTTAGGACCTTGAGCGTGGCTGAGGTGCACCTATGACCAGCTCGGAAACCAGATTTCATAGCGGAGAAGGTACGGTGGGATTCGAAATGGTCGGTGATCTGTTTGTTAACTTGGCTTTCGAAGACCTTAGAAAGGCAGGGTACGATAGATATAGGTCTGTAACAGTTTGGGTCTAGAGTGTCTCCCACTTTGAAGAGGGGGATGACCGCGGCAGCTTTCTAATCTTTGGGAATCTTTGACGATACGAAAGAAAGAGATTGAACAGGCTAGTAATAGGGATTGAAACAATTTCGGCTGATAATTTTAGAAAGTGAGGGTCCAGATTGTCTAGTCCCGCTGATTTGTAGGGGTCCAGATTTTGCAGCTCTTTCAGAACATCAGCTATCTATCATTGGTGACAGTGTTTCCTAGCCTCAGTGCAGTGGGCATCTGGGAGGAGGTGCTCTTATTCTCCATGGACTTTACTGTGTCCCAGAACCTTTTGGAGTTTGTGCTGCAGGGTGCAAATTTCTGTTTGAAAAAGCTAGCCTTTGCTTTCCTAACTGCATGTGTATATTGGTTCCTAATTTCCCTGAAAAGTTGCATATTCGGTGCTAATGCAGTACGCCACAGGATGTTTTTGTGCTGGTCAAGGGCAGTCAGGTCTGGAGTGAACCAAGGGCTATATCTGTTCCTGGTTCTACATTTTTTGAATGGGGCATGCTTATTACAGTTTTTTTGGATTGCTTAAACACTCAAATTAAAAGTAGTACACTATTAGCCAAACCTTACACTCAAAAAGTAAAACATCAGCCCATATTTGCACAACTATAAGCACATTGTCAACCTCACACTTGTTGCAAAACTCTACACACAGTGATTTGCAAAACATTAAACACACTTAACATACATTACACACAAACATCTATCATGAAGTCACATCCTTGTAATACCAAAGCACTGACTGTCAGATTACCACACCCTCCAACCTATTGGTTCAACACAGTCATCAGGTGTGCAAACACTCGTTTGCTTAATTGTAGACACACCAATCAGGTGTATAAGCACTATAAAAAGCAGCAGGTGAGTTCATCGGTCTTCAAGCACAATGTTAAGAGTCAGAGAAAGAATAAGACGAGGAGGACGACGAGGAGGAGGAGGAGGAGGAAGGGGAGGAAGAGGAAGAGGAAGACAAGAAGCTGCTCAAAGAGGACCGAATCTGACAAATGAGATCCGCACAACACTGGTTGACCACGTTGTCAACCACGGCCTGACGCTGAGGGAGGCTGGACTGCGAGTACAGCCAAATGTAAGCCGATATACAGTGGCAAGTGTGATGAGAACATTTAGACTGGAAAAAAGGTATTGTAAAAATATCATATCAAAAACATCTGCACGGTTTCAGTAACTGCTTACAGTACTGTATTCTATGCACTATCAGCACTTCTGTTACCTTTTCCTGTGAAATTACTGTACTATTTTATACTATTTTTCTACACAGAATTGAGGGTCAGGGACGACAAGGGGGAAGGCCTCCTATGTTCACAGAACAGCAAGAGAGGGAGATAGTAAACATGGTTTTGGCCAACAATGCCTTAACACTCAAGCAGCTCCAAGCTAACATTGTCAATAACCACGCCATTTTCAACGACATCCATCAGGTCTCAACATTAACACTGCCACGCATCCTAAAAAAAACATATTCAAATGAAGCAAATTTATCGAGTGCCTTTCGGGCGCAATTCCGAAAGGGTGAAACGACTGCGGCATGATTTTGCAGAGGTATGTATTCACTTTAGCAGTGTGATCTTGCAAACTGTCTCATAATCTTTTACTGTACTGTAATATGTATACTAGATCTACACTGAACTACACTATTTTGCCTGACACTGTTTTTCAGAGAGTTTTACGAATGGATGGAGAGGAGATCCAGCATGAGTTCATTTACGTAGATGAGGCTGGGTTCAACCTGACGAGAACACGAAGGAGGGGAAGAAACATCATTGGCCACAGGGCTATAGTCAATGTCCCAGGGCAACGTGGGGGTAATATAACACTCTGTGCAGCCATTACACAGAATGGGGTCCTCCACCGCCATGCCCATATGGGCCCTTACAACACAGCACTCATACTTACATTCTTGGACCAATTGCACAACATAACAGCAGCAAATGTTTTTGATATGATGATATTTTTACAATACCTTTTTTCCAGTCTAAATGTTCTCATCACACTTGCCACTGTATATCGGCTTACATTTGGCTGTACTCGCAGTCCAGCCTCCCTCAGCGTCAGGCCGTGGTTGACAACGTGGTCAACCAGTGTTGCGCGGATCTCATTTGTCAGATTCGGTCCTCTTTGAGCAACTTCTTGTCTTCCTCTTCCTCCTCCTCGTCCTCGTCGTCCTCCTCCTCCGCTTTCTCTGACTCTTAACATTGTGCTTGAAGACCGATGAACTCACCTGCTGCTTTTTATAGTGCTTATACACCTGATTGGTGTGTCTACAATTAAGCAAACGAGTGTTTGCACACCTGATGACTGTGTTGAACCAATAGGTTGGAGGGTGTGGTAATCTGACAGTCAGTGCTTTGGTATTACAAGGATGTGACTTCATGATAGATGTTTGTGTGTAATGTATGTTAAGTGTGTTTAATGTTTTGCAAATCACTGTGTGTAGAGTTTTGCAACAAGTGTGAGGTTGACAATGTGCTTATAGTTGTGCAAATATGGGCTGATGTTTTGCTTCTTGAGTGTAAGTTTTTGCTAATAGTGTACTACTTTTCATTTTAGTGTGTAATCAATCCAAAAAAACTGTATTAGGCCAAACATTACTGTTGTATACAGTAGCATACAACAAAACCATAAACATATGTAAACCAAAAGTATATTCTTTAGAATACAGTAAAGAACACAATTGTGTGTGTGGGATCCCAAGGGGGCAGTACAGGTAGGGGGGGGGGGGCAGTCACCAGTGCTAAGCTACGCTTCATCTCTTCTCCGGCCTGAGTCTGGCCACGATACTTCGTCCACATCACAAGATACGTTTTCTCTTGCCAAACATTGGACAGAGGCAACCTCTATGTCCCCACATAGACCATATTTATAATTGCAGTCTCTTGTACATCTTTAAACAAGCACCCTCATCCTCCATGATGTCTTTGCCTTTCCACTCTGTACAGAATTCAAACACAGTATGTGTTCAGCATAGGAACTGTACAAAAAAATGTAGTACAGCATGATAACCAACCTCATTCATTCAATGCAGTGCAGTAAATGGATGGCTTAGAGTTACAAATGTTTATGCAATACTATGAAGTCATACGTATTTTACAGTACATTACTGTAATGCGAAAATAGTCATTAGATAGTTGCATACCTATTCGAATTATGGACGCCACTGTAAATCGACTCAAATTGGGCTGGACTCTCAGTCCAGCCTCTCTCATGGTCAAACCGTGGTTGATCACATGATCAACAAGTGTTGCCCTAATCTCATCAGAGAAGGCTCTCCTTCCTTCTCTTCTTTGCCCTCTCCTCTTCTTCCTCTTCCTCTCCTTCCTACTCCTCTTGCTCTCTGTCCATTGTTGGCATCAATTCTTCAAAACAGGTAATCTGACCTTTGACCTATTTATAGGCCTATACTACAATAAAGCAGTGATTTGTTAGTGATCAGTTAAGCTATTAGTGTTTGCACATGCGAGGAGTGTGTGTGTGACCTGGTGAATAAGTGTAGCATTTTGATTGGTTGTGTTTGGAAAAGGAAAGCAAGTCGCTTCCTGTTAGATTTTTGTGTTTTAGGTGGAGAATTGTGTGTAGTGTTTTGAAAAAAGTGTTTTATGCATTTGACAACTGAGTCAAAGGCTGAGAAATAGCTTATGGTTTTGGATATTTGGTGTGTAGTTTTGCACTTTGAGTGAGAGGTTTAAAAAATCGTGTGACATGAAAAGATGTTGTGTGTAAGCAGTTGGAAAAAACTGTAAGATTGTGAGGAAAGCACTTTTAAAGAATATCCAGGCATCTTCTACTGACGGAATGAGGTCAATATCCTTCCAGGATACCCGGGCCAGGCCGATTAGAAAGGCCTGCTCGCTGAAGTGTTTTAGGGAGCGTTTGACAGTGATGAGGGGTGGTCGTTTGACCACAGACCCATTACGGACGCAAGCAATGAGGCAGTGATCGCTGAGATACTGGTTGAAAACAGCAGTGGTGTATTTGGAGGGCAGGTTGGTTAGGATGATAACTATGAGGGTGCCTGTGTTTATGGATTTGGGGTGGTACCTGGTAGGTTCATTGATCATTTTTGTGAGATTGAGGGCACCAAGCTTAGATTGTAGGATGGCCGGGGTGTTAAACATGTCCCAGTTTAGGTCACCTAACAGTACGAGCTCTGAAGATAGGTGGGGGGCAATCAATTCATAGCGCCTGGGGAATAGGAGTAGAGTTAGGCACTGCAGGGCCTGGATTAACCTCTACATCACCAGAGGACCAGAGGACCAGAGGAGGAGTAGGTTATAGGTACGGCTAAAGGCTATACGAACTGGACGTCTAGTAAGTTCGGAACAGAGAGTAAACGGAGCAGGTTTCTGGGCAAGGTAGAATAGTTTCAAGGCATAGTGTACAGACAAAGGTAAGGTAGGATGTGGGTACATTGGAGGTAACCCTAGGCATTGAGTGACGATGAGAGAGGTATTGTCTCTAGAGACATCATTTAAACCAGGTGAGGTCACCGCATGTGTGGGAGGTGGGACAAGAGGGTTAGCTGAGGCATATTGAGCAGGGCTAGAGGCTCTACAGTGAAATAA